>NC_056745.1:874758644-874796144 GCF_019279795.1 Protopterus annectens | reverse complement strand
ACAAAACAAGTATAACAAGTATGTCTTACCTTTTCCATGCTTACATTCACACATTCACTCCACACCTGTAGACATGTGGAGATGTTCACCCATATTCAGGTTCTCCAAATACAACTTTACAGACAATAACAGTATAGCCAATCCTCAGTCTCACTCCAGTTCATGCAAATCTGATCTACTACTTTAACATTTATTCTTATTTTATTTTGAAATTGTTAAGCAGGGTAGAGCACTAATCCCACTAGACGCATTTCAGTCTCAGCTCAGGGAAAACAGAATAGATACATGACATTATATACAGAGTGCAACACAAAATGCATTATAGATATACAAAGTGAATATCATAATTGGCTTGAGAATATAATTGCAATAGATACATGACATTGTATACAAAGTAACTGAAAAATCACAACATATACATGCATTATATAGAGAGTGGCATCAAAATTGGGATGCTGAAAAAATCACAGTCAAAAATATCATCAGAACAAGAAATGTAGATGAAGAATGGAATGAAGAGGTTAAATTATCTAACCAGAGAGATAGCAGTTGTATTTACCTAGAGCATTGAAATGTGCTTTTATTTGTGAAAATGTGAAAAGAAAATGAGGTAAGAGGAGTGATCCCACAGTTTGAGACCATGACTGAGAAAACATGATCTCTGCAGCAAAGTCTAGTTTCTTGGTTTTGGAGGAGAGGACATGAGCGGTTAAGATGTCTAAGGCTGTATATTGGTGCAATTCTGAACAGTCTGGAACCTAGTGGAGGGAAGGTGCCATTCTTGATAAGTTTAAGTAGTTTAGAGGCAAGTAGAAAGCCCGGATGTCATTTCACAAATATCCAGTTAACTTTTTCAATGGTTTCGCAATTTTATTAATTTCTTGGGGAGAGGGTGTTGATTCTGCAGATGACATTTGAAATGGACTGAATGCTGGATATATTTCTTTTAGAAGCTGCAGCAATTAGCAAGAGACAATATTTTAGCTGAATCTGATGATACTGTTACCTCTGGCCTTTCTACAAGGTCTGGATAGAAAAAGGGAGATGCTATTAGCCCAGAATAGGATAGAGTTGATTTTTGTGAGCATGCAGTTCAGGTGGAGTTGGAAATTTAGGTAGGGGTCCAACCAAACCCCTGTGTATTTGAATGAAGTCACATTTTCAATAGTGTCATTAAGATAATCAATGTTTTTTAGAGGCCTGGAGACAGAAGTGAACTTTTGCCTAGTGCCAAAAAGCATTGTTTTTGTTATAGAGGAGTTTAGTACTAATTGTTTATCATTGACCCACTGATTTAGGAGATGAAAATCAGCCTGAGGTTTGAGTTCAAGAGAAGAGGCAGAGTGGTTGGAGTAGTAAAGGATGGATTGCTGGCTGGCTCATAGATAGGACCCAAGAAGTCAGGATCACTGTGACCACCTCCACCAGGAGACCAGTCATCAGTAGAGTACCACAGGTATTTGGCCTTCTCCTGTTTGGCGTCTACTTCTTGGAAGTCAAGACTAATATCAAAGGCCACTGTTTCACAAACTTCACAGATAACTGTAACGTGGGAGCTAGAATAGATTGCATCCTTGACAAAGGCATCCTACAAGAGTGTCTTAACACAACAAATGACTGGTGCCAAAGCCACAAATTAAAACTCAACATGAAGAGATGCATTATAGTGCCCTTTGGGAAATCATCCACTGTAGCTAATTACTCCATTGATAAAACACCCTTAAGAGTTGACCTGTTAGTTAGGGATCTGGAAAATAAGTAGACAGTAATCTGGCCTTTAAACAATACATAGCCAAGATAATAAAACAATCATTCTATGTCACCCAACTCTTAAGCAAAGGTATGACATCCACATTAAGAGAAGTTGTAGTATTACTCTACTCAGCCCTCATCAGACCCATCACTGAGTACAATATCCCTTTTGTCATGTAACTAATCAGGCACTTGCAACAAGTGCATTGCCCTCAAAGTTTCTTCACTGGTAGAATCCAGTATTTGAATAGCCTGTCCTACACAGATTGTCTTAAGGCACTATCTCTGGGCTTAGTCCTACTGGTTATTGAGAGGTAGTTTATGACTGGCATATGAGGTGTCATGAGATCCATTGATGGATCTCTTGCACATCCACAAAACAAATAGCACTGAGAACATTAGATTCAAGGACCTCAACTTTGCTTGCGACATAAACAAGACATACCAGAGAGACTGGAATGTGTCTCAAAAGGTTCCCAACACTATGGAATAAGCTCACAATACATGTAAAGCTGAGTTCATCCATGACCCCATTCAAACAAAACCTTGATCATTGGATGGGAAATTGCAAATTCACCCCTGGTCTGGCATCTATGTCTTTGATAGACAGAGGTGGTCAGTAAGTAAATTAAACCCTACTAAAATACCCCCACACAACCCCTAGCTACCTCCTTACTAACTTACCTCACCATATAGGCACTATATAGAACTGAGGGACAACAATGGGATGGGCTGGTCATTAGCCTAGTATAAACCTAAGAACCTATGTTAAAGCAGGAATGGAAAATGAGGCAAGTCAATAGAAAGTTTTTTAGTGTAGAAAGAAAAGAAGAGAGGTGCCAGAATAGATCCTTGAACAACACATTTCTGCAGCGGGACTGATGTAGAGGTTGATGAATGAAATTAACTGAGAACTGGCAGATAAATAAGTAGTATTTGAATCTGGACTGTGTTTCATCACTGATGTCTTTGTCAGTAAGATGGTCTAGGAGAATTGAGTAATTAACAAGATCAGAGGCTTTGGCAAGGTCAGTATTTATTTATTTTTATTTATTTTACATTTGTTGACCAGGAAAGTCCAACTGGATGCATGTCCATTTTCAGCGGAGGTCCGGGGAGAAAGGCTCCACAGTTAAATTTTAAGCAAAATATAAGGTGTATACAGGAGCATTGCAATTTACATAGATATTACCAGACTTAACAGTGACTAGTAACATAGCATTGAAGCTTAAGATTTAACATATTTACATAGACTGAACACATCTATTACAGTTGTTTTAGGTTGAGGATTTGCATAATGGTAAACATTGCTAGTAGGGGTTGCATTTTTTGCTTTATACAGTTGACTTGCAAGTTAGTCACAGTAGGGAGTATAGCAACAAAGAGAGCAAAGATTAGATATAGTAGGGAGTATAGTAGCAGGAGAAGAGACAGGGATGGGACACTGGATAACAGGTTAAGTAAGAAAAGCTGGAGGAGTAAGTAGCTTAAGTATAGAGTAAGAGTAGAGGTGTACAGAGAAAATAAATTTTAGTGGATAGATAACAGAGTGTCCTAGCAGTGACATATGGGTACTGACTAAGGGGTTATAATTAGAGGTGGAACTGGAAGGAAGCTAGAGAAGTTTGCATTCTTTTGATGATGAAGCTGAAGTCAGAAGGCAAGAGTAAGGGGAGAGGGTGGGAGGGGGTCAGACAGGTGGGGAACATGTGCATATCCATGTGTTCTTTAGGTGTTCTTTCATGAGTCTTTTAAATGTAAACTTTGAGCCTGCTGAGGTAATAGAAATAGTTTGGGTGTTCCAAATGTTGCCTATGTAGTTAGGGAAAAGGGAGTCCCCTGCTGTGTTGTTGGTCTTGGTGACCTTGTTTAATTTTTTGTCGCTAGAGCGAAGTTGTCTAGTTTTAGCTTGTAGTTCTAGTAGATTGTCCAGAGCTGGAGTTTTGTCTGGGAGTAGTAGGAGATTATGGGCAAAGGAAAGTTGATAATTTAGGAGATTAGGGAATTCAAGCCAGCCAAGTTGTTTTAGGGAATGGCAGTGGTGGGCTCAGTAGGGGGCACTGGTAGCAAATTTTGCAGTTTGATTGTAACAGGTGTTGAGTTTGACAATTTTGGTTTTGGGTAAGTTGGTGAGAATGAGTGAGGCATAAAATAGTGTGGAAAGGAGATGAGTTTGAACAATTGTTATCCTAACAGGTTGTGTTAGAAATGGTTTATTTTTATGTAGACTGCCCAGTTTTTTGTGAATGTTTTTAATGGTTTGATTTATATGCTGATCAAATCTGAGGTTATTATCAATGGTCTCTCCTAGGAATTTAGCGTGAGTGTCAGGGGAGATGATACTCCCATCCCTGGACATAATATTAAATAGGCTGGGTATTGTGGTAGATTTGTTAGGTGTAAACAGCAACAGTTTTTTTTTTGGGGGGGGTTAGTATTAGGTTTTTGTTAAGAAATCAGTTTTCAGTGGTATTGAAGGCTTTTTGGGTTATAGAGAGGAGTTTCTGAAGATCATTGGCTGAACAGACAAGTGTTGCGTCATCAGCTTATTTCTAACTGTTGCATCTTGACAGATGCTGTGGAGGGTATTGGTGAAAATGGGGAATAGGATGGGACCTAAAATGGAACCTTGTGGGACTCCTGTGGTGATGGGTAGCAGTGTGGATAGGTTGTTGTCTCACCAAACTGCTTGTTGTCTTCCTTGTAGGTGGTTCTGAAACCAAGCTAATGCTTGTTTACTAAGGCCAAGGTCAGTAAGGGCTTGTACTAGTTTAAGATGGTTGACCATATCAAAGGCTTTTGATAGGTCCAAGAATATGGCAGATGTTAGATTTCCTGTGTGTTTGTTTTGGTTGATGAGGTTTGTAAAAGAGAGCAGGGTGGTGGTTGTGCTATGAGAAGGCCGAAATCCATGTTGGGTAGGAGAGAGAAATTGGTTGTTAAGCAGGTATGGCATAAGTTGGTGGTGTATACATTTCTCAAGTATTTTAGCTAGTGGAGGCAAGACGGCTATGGGGTGATAGTTGGTGAGGTTGGTGGTGGTACTGCCTTTTTGGAGGGGAATAATATAGGAGGTCTTCCAGATGGGTGGCATTGAGGTTTCTGTGATAGATCTGTTTAGAAGGATTGATATAGGGAATGCAAGTTAATTGGCAGCCAACTGAAGGTATTCAGCAGGTATCCAATCAGCTGCTAGTGTAGTAGGTTTAAGTTTGGATAGCAATCTTTTGACATAGCTGGTAGGGTTGGATTGAAATTGGAAGGTTGTTTTGCATCTATCTACAGGCTTTGGGTAATTAGTGGTAGTGGATGTGGGCTGTTTTTGAACAAGATTAGAATTAGTTTCTATGAAGTATTTGTTAAATGCATGTGGTATATTTGTGAATTCACTAGTGGAGGTTGGAGGTGGGGATGGAGGGTCTGCCAGGGTGGACTAGCTTATGTATTCCTGCCCAGAATTTCTTGGGGTTGTTGTGATGCTTGTTTCGTAGCTGTAGGAAATGACTTTTATCTAGGAGAACTGCTTTTTTTGTTTCATTCCTAAGTTTTTGGAATTGTTCCTTAGCATCTGGGGGTTTTGTGGCTCTCCAGTGATACCAGGCTTTGTTCCTTTCTGATATTCTATTTTTAGTCTCTCTGGTGGTAAGTCAAGGGGCTGTTTTCATTTTGAGTTTAGTGGTCCAGGTTGGAGCCTGGGCATTTAGGATTTCTAGGAAAGTGTTATTGAAATGGATTACGGCTTTTTCTAGAAGTAGTACTTTTAGCATGTTCCAGTTATGGTGCTTTAGCTCGAGTTTGAATTTGTTGGGGTTAACGTTTTTTGTGTTATGGGTTGTTTCTAATATGGGGGGTAGGGTTGGCTTGGGTTTTGAATTTTAGTAGGAAGGTGGGTTGATGGTCACTAAGGGAGTCTGGGAGGATGCCTGCTTGGTAAGAGATGTTGGTCTTGTTTATTATGATCCAGTCTAGGAGGTTGTCTTTGATTTTTGCATTTCCTAGTCTAGTGCTTGATTGGATGACTTATGAGAAACTGTAGAGGTTGATATGGTTTGTGGGATTAATAGCTAAGCATGTGTTCCGATCTATATTAAAGTCACCAAAGATGATAGTTTCCTGTGGAAGGTTTTGACTTGTCCATTGTAGGAAGGCTTCTAGGGTAGGGATGTTGTTACCTGGTGGTATATAGCATGTGATAATGTTGACTGACTTTTTGTCACTAAGTTTGAGTATAGCTAGAAGGAGTTCGGAGTTATTGAAGGAAGGGATTTGTGGATTAATAGTGGTGATATTTAGGGTGTTTTTATAGAGTAATGCTATCCCTTCCCCTTTTTTAGACAGTCTATTCTAGCATAGTACATTGTATTCAGTAGGAAGGAACTTATTGTCTGCTGTAGTGGGCTTTAGCCAGGATTCAGTCAGACATAATATATCAGGGAAGTAGGTGGACAGTAGTGCATGCAATGCATATACCATATTGTTAATACTTCAAATATTTAAACTCAGAATTAATAGGCTGGTTTTTGGTCTAGTAGTTGGTAGATGACTAGAGGAAAATGTTGAATTAGCTATGGTAGTTTGCATAGGGTTAGGCCCTGGATTTGGGTGTATATCTCCTGCTAAGATTAGTTGGTAGTTTACATGGTGTAAGAGTTTGGAAAGTTTAGTTAGGATGGTTATATACTTGTTTGTTGTTGGTGAGCTAAGAGTGATTGGGAGTAAAATGAGTGAGTTAGGTGCTATCATAGTGTGATGGTATAGGCTTGGGGATATGTGTTGGCTGTAGTGAGGAGTGTGAGGAATATAAATGGAGGTATCTTTTATTGGGGTAGCATAGGGAGCATTTAATATGGTTTGGTAGGAAGTGAGGTAGAGGGTTAGTGGTAGGATAAATAGGATAGTGAGATTGCACAAAAGAGTAGTGGTTATTCTATGATTATGTGATGGTTTCATAATTGTAGGTGGGGATATGGAGGAGGATGTAATTTGGTATAGGTTATTGGAGGGTAGTGAGAGGGTGTGTCTAATCTGTGATTGGTTGGAGTTTTGGTGGGTGGAGATGGCTAGATATAAGACTAGGGTAGGAAATTGTTCCACTAGTTAGTCCTCTGCCCATTTCAAGAAGCATGTTGTTGCTGAGGGTCTAGATAGCTGTGGATGTACTGTGTCCAGAGCAAATGACATGCTGCTTTTGAGAGAGAAGGTGGTAATGACTGATGTACTGAGTTAACTGCAAATAAATTAATTTTTTCCATAATCTTTCCTAGAGTAGGGAGAATAAAAATGAGCCAAAAGTCAGATGGATTGGAGGGACTGGATTTCTTAGGGAGAAGTTTCACAATTATTTAAAATAACATTAGATGTGGCTGTCATAAAATTACTAATCTATAATCCCCGATGGCACAACACTCACCAGTTATGCTAGCACTCACCAAATGTTGGATAGAACCTCATATTAAAATTGAGGAATATAATATCTATAGACTTGACTGACAATAAGAAATACAGAGCCATTGTTTATTCCAACAGCTTGACTGTATCCCTGTCTCCCTAGCCATACCTAACACTGATAGAGCAGAAATACTCATAACCAACCTAGCTCTAACTAATCAAATAATCCTTTACATCACTGCACTCTACATTCCACCTAACAATAACCATTACATTACAGAAAACATACTGACCAGGATTTCAGCCAACATCAAACTTAAAACTATCATTCCTGGTAACCTTAACCTGCTCTGGCCTGATACAAACTAACTTTCCTCATTTCCTGTCATAGAGATTTTTCCATCCCAGCTGGATGCAAAATTCCTCACACAAACAGTCCATACTGGACTGAATACTAACCAATAACCCAAACAAACTATCTAAGCAGGCATACTGCCAGATACCCTAAGTAATCAGTAATATACATATATCTTACACGAAACCCGTAAATGCAACATACTTCCAATTTTCATTACTTTAGAAACATTAAGTACATTAATAAGGAAAACTTCATTTCCACTCTGAAAAACGTGCAGCGGGTACAGCCTAAAACTCTTCAGAAGTATTTACCTCTACCTTCCTCAATATCCTTACCATCAGAAGAAAGAGTGTAAAATCTGTACCAGCTCCATGGTTAACGTTGTCCACTAAACTTCTTATAAGTAGATGAGATGATGCCTGGCATAAGTGGATAGCCAACAAAATGGATTTAAACTACCAAAATTATAGACTTTAATATCTCCCAGACATAAATATAAATACCCTTAAAGATTTATTAGCTCAGTCCTCAGCACATCTGCTAGGCCACCTTCTGAATATCTGTAATAAAAATAAGGCAAAGAGCAGTTAGTATGGGATTATTCAAATATAACTTCATCTGCCATTTTAAATGGTTCAGTGCCGCAAACCCCAGTAACATATGCATCTAGTTAACCAGAATTATTAAAAAGTATGGGTACACACACATATACACACACACACACACACATACATGCGTGCGTGCACTTACACAAATGCATACACGCACACACACACACACACACACACACACACACACACACACACACACACACACACACACACACACACACACACACACACACACGCACGCACGCGCACACGCACACACACACACCCACATGCACACACAGTCAAATGTACACAAACTATTAAAGCAGCTTGACTGGAATTACTGTACATTTTTCGTAGGGAAGTCTGAATGAATGCATGGATTAAAGTAAATCTTTTAACAGACACAATTTTTGATAAATGTGATAATGCAAGCATTTCCAACTTCTTTTAAACTACTACAAAGATATAAACAATATCATAATAACCATACCAATGTTACTTAACATGTCTTAGAATGCAATTTTCTGTGACTATACTGTTGGAAATGTATGTCCCATGAGGAACATGAGTCTTTTAGCACTTCTAAATGCATACTCTGCTGAGCAAGATATTATAGTTCTCACATAAAACTGTAATAGTTCAACTTCTCAAGACGTGCTTCCCACCTGCAAAAGGCAACTTTTGCAATTGCAACATTTTTTGCTTGAAAATAGGAAACTCACCCTTCCAAACAATATATTGCATCTGCAGTTTTAAACCTGAAGAAGCAGTCTTTAGTGCATCTTTGCTATATCAAGCTACTTAATCTGTCATTTTTCCCATTCCAACCCCCACAGTTAAAGCCATCCCCAAGGCTCATATTGTCATGTACAATGTAATGCATTAGGTGAACCTGCATAGGTTTTTACCACTTGTAAGGAAACAAAAAGAAAAAAAAATCCAAAAATAGATGGAGTATCATCCATAACAGATATTCATGTAGTTGAACCAAAAACAGTGCCCACTTTCTCCCACCTTGCACACTCATATATGTATGTACATATATATATATATATATAAACTATCTAAGCACACAGATGTCAATGCTACTAATGTTGACACAATATGATTAGAAAAAATGTCAACATATTACTGTTCATGCTCTGAGACATACTTCCAAGTATGCACTTACTAAATGACAATTTTTGGAGGGGAAGCCCCCTGCACCTCCATGTGTGGGGCTTCACCCTTCACACTCCTTGCTAGTTATATATATTCCAACTCTGAGTTCACATAATACCAGGGGAAAGTGCATATTCTCCAACCTAGTAATGTAGAGATCTTTCACAATTGTCAGTCAGCTGTTTTGTCAACCAAACTGTGTCATCAAAATCACTGTTGACTATACCTACAGACAACATAAGGGATGTCTCCCATAGACATATATATATATATATATATATATATATATATATATATATATATATATCTGTGTGTGTGTGTGTGTGTGTAAATGGTTCATCTCCCAGGCCCATGCTTACACTTATCAAAGGGTCAGAACTCGCAAGAGATTTGGGATGCATGGCTAGGCTAAAGGCCCGTGTGGTCATTAGCTTAGTGAACATGTATGAACCTATATATATATATTTAGATGCAGGTATAGATACCACATTAGATGGAGGCACTAAAGGTGGTGATGTCTTTGTAGTCTTAAAAAAATTCACCTCATGATTCAATAGATATGATAATGGAACTCCTCCACATCCAACTCACTGTTAATAAAAAACCTTATCATATCATATTATATCATATCATATCATATCATAGCTATCAGACCCCCTCTATATCCCCCTTGGCACATACCACCTAATTAGCTAGTATGGAGTCTCTATGCATTAGGCCAAACATCATTCTCCTGGGAGACTTAAACTATCTCTCCATGAACTGGGAGATTTATACATCCTCAAAAGCATATGCCCAGAGGATTCTGAACTTTATCCATACAAACTCTCTGGGCCAGTTCCCAGCCACGGAAGATAAATTCCTTGACTTGGTCCTTTCAGATATGGACAGCTTTGTTTCTCACCATCTGCAACATCATCTCCAGTCACGTCAGAGCACAAGCCAGTCACATTCATCATAAGAATGAAGCCTGAAGCATCTTCCATTACCTTAGTATTCAGAGATTATGTAAAGACTAATCCATAATATTAAGAGGCTCTACAATAAAAGAAAAAGAATTCCACATAAAACTAAATATACCTATCAATTTAGTTTACTAAACTAAATAAGGAATTCTGGACCCTGATCTAATCAATCAAAGCCAGACATGAGATAATAATAGCCACACAGTCAAAAGATAACTGTAAAGCCTTGTTTAACTGTGATAGACATTTCAGAAACAATACCCAGCACTGTGAGAGCTAATAGTTAATGATATAACATACTAAGACCCAGGGGACATAGCCAATCTACTAGCAGAAAAATGTATTGCAAACTTAACTCCCTCTCACCTCAATAGTCTCAGGTCACATATCTGCATCTACATCTTCGCTCAAATCTCCCAAGAAGAATTTCTCAAGGCATTATCTAAGGCCAAAAGCATTAACATACCAGGCTGCTTAAAACATGACTTGTCAAACCCACTACAGAGGCTATTCAATATCATCGCAAAACAGGCTTAATTCCAGATGACTGGAGGACAGTGACAGGCTTTTCCTTGCATAAAGGGGGGCTTGAGGGATATGGATAATTATAAACCCATAAGCTTGACCAGTCTCTTCTGTAAGGCTATGGAAAGGATCGTTATGGAATTAATAATTAAGGATATAGGTAACTTTCAGACTTATTTCAGATTCAGCAAAGGAATGTCTAGTCTACTTAACCTGGTCAACTTCTTTGAAAAAGTTACTGAAACAATGGATGAGAGAAATCAGTGCACACCACATATCTAGATCTTGCAAAGACATTCAGCACCACCTCACATGTGGGCGTTGTAGATAAATTTACACAGCTAAAATTCAGTCCCTATGTAACTAGCTGGATAGCAAATTGGATCAAAAACTGAATAGATGGGTGGCTGAACCTCCTCCAAAATACTTGTCACTAGCAATGCACCCCTGGGTTCAGTCATTGCGCCACTCCTTGTTGGCCTTTATTTCTTGAAGGTTAAAGCTAATGTTAAGGGTTTGTGGCCGACCAAGTTTGCAGATGAATGCAAACTTGAAGCTGTCATAAACTCCCCAGAGGACACCAAGGTCCTCCAAGAGACCCTCCAAGAGGCCCTAATCTAAGCAAATAGCTGGTGTCAAAACTAAAGCTAAATTCCTAGAAATGCATAATCATATCTTTTGGCAAGCTTGACTCTTCTTGTAACTATCACATTGAAAACACACCCCTGAAAATTGATCCTGTACTTAGGATATGGGAATCTGTGTTGGCAATCAACTGTCCTTTGATCACTACAAATCAGTTCTTGTAAGAAAGTCCTTTTCCATTGCACAGATTATTTCCAAATGTATGGTATCCAGGTTCAGTGATATAATTGTTCTACTGTACTTTGAACTCAATTCGCTAGTCCTTGAGTATAATACCCCTTTCAATATGTATCTGTCCAAACATTTATTACACCTGGCATAATCACAACACTTCATCATTAAAAATATCAAGGGCCTGAATCACAAAAACTATGCAGACCTTCTTAAAGCCTTGACCATCTTCTTAGTATCTTATAGGCTACTGTGAGGCTACGTCTACTTGTGTAAAAATCCACAACAAACCCTTTTTTGTCAGACCTGTTATACATTCACAAGTCCCATGGTAACATAAACACTTACTCAAGGAATCTCAGTTTATTCTACAAAATAAATAGAACATGTTAGAGGGGTAAGATATCTATCACTGAAAAATATTAGTTCTATGGGCCCGGCTTTCACTTCACATAAAGCAAAATACTTCTTTTACTCTATTCAGATGTAATTTGGACGAATCGATGAATAACCACAAATGCACCCTCAGTTAGTATTCCTGTCTTCTTTCATAGGGGACACATGTTAATGTCCCAGCTTATCGTTGCTCAGACTGTCTCTGTGTTATCCTTATGCAAAATATAATGAGGAAAAATTACCATGGGATGTAAGGCTAAGCTTAAGTTCGTCACAGATCAATATCCTAGTAAATATCTATGAATACATGGACCTACAAGATAAAGGCCCACAGACACATACACACACAATCTCCAAAGTTACTTAAACTGAGGATAAGGAAAAACTTGGTTTTTAATTCAGCAGCAATCTCGGAGTTATTACTTGCCTCTGTTATCGAGTAATGAAACTCAATATTTCATGTTTGGCGATACTAGATTCTAAGACTGTTTTGTCCACAGAAATGTTTATCAAAAGAGAATTGTACATAAGTCAGTTTTTACTAGTGAAACAGATGAGATTAAATTGAAGAAACATGAATATATATATATATATATATATATATATATATATATATATATATATATACATATATGTAAATAAAACATATCTCTCTCTCTCTCTCTCTCTCTATATATATATATATATATATATATATATAATACACACACACACACACACACACACACACACACACACACACACACACACACATATGTATGCATGTATATATGTGTGTGTGTGTGTGTGTGTGTGTGTGTGTGTGTGTGTGTGTGTGTGTGTGTCTGTATGCTACATCTTATAAAACAGAAGGCATAAATGTACAGCTTTGATTGGATAAAAGTGAAAATCTGCACTTTGCATAATAAGCAGCCAGTAAGATAGTCAAGAAATTCAGCACTGTTTTCAGCAAAGAAATATTGGGAAGTAATGAAATCAATTCATGTCCTCACAATTAAATGGGTTCTGAACTGAGTCATTAATGAATGATAAACCATACTTCAAGATTAGTAAAACTGTACCTTCTAAAAGAAAATAAATAATCCATCACTATACAGAAAACTCTCAGTTAATCAGAACTCAAGCAACCAGAAAAAAAAATTGAAGAAATACAGTACAGTATGAACAATTCAGTTTTTTGTGTGTTGCCCTTTCTGTTTCCCCCCTGGAGAAACATACCTTACGTTTTTAGAGTTTTGGAGTTTTAAAAAGGAAGATACACATAAATTCCCTCTATCCCCAACCTGAGAACTAGTCAAACCAAACAAATCAAATCGCTAAAATGTCAACACTCGCTCCATACTTACTCACTTAGTTTGCATCAGATTGCACATTCTGAGAGTTTACTGTATTTAACTTCATATTTTCATTACATAATATGAACTCAGATAGAAATAATAAGTAACACATAGTTAAAGAGGTAATGTTTCAGGAAAGTTTAGATCAAAAATCATCTTAACCAAAATCAGCCTCCGTCCAAACACTGACTGCAACACATACAGCAGTATTTAGTTTGCCCTTTCATACTATGACTTTCACTTCCTATATTTTTTTATACTTTAAAAATAATACTTTGTCATCTCAAGGCAGAAAATGATTTAACTGCAAATAATCCTAATGGGTACAGGACACAGTGTGCTTTAAAATATTGTTCTGCCTTATCACCATTAAGAAAAAAAAAAGAAGTGTCTGTTTATCCTATCTTTAAACCAGAAATACAGTACTCCTTACAGAAGCTTTCCAGAATGATATTTCATGCTACAGTTTCATTTCAAATTTCTTTAGTAATAAATTACCGTGTTGTTCTGCTGTAGTGAAAAAAAAAACATAGCATGTTGATATTTTCAAACTGCATATAAGGAAGGTTACAGAAACTGCCTAAAGTGTAATGCAGATTGTGCGGCCATGTCATCACCATGATTTGCAGTGTCTCCTTTTAGCGTATAATACACCCACTTACCATAAATCAATGCACAGTCATGACAAACAGGATTACTCTTGCCTATTATTTGCTGACACATCTAAAACAGTATTTTATCTGACCTTCCAGACCTAGATGTATTAACACGATTTTGAACATTATTTGTGTCTGTAGTCTAAATAACACAATTTTAGTCCAATACTAAAACTGTCTAGCCTAATCCTAACAGATGCTTACACATCTGGACAATTCTTTAAAGCAATTCAGTTGTTTTAATTTAATAAATCTTCTGAGACTGTCACTAAGTAAATACAAACAGGATTGCACTTAGAAATGGATAATAATGATGGTCACTAGTGACTCCGTAAGTCATTATTTAACTTGCATTTTCATATTACCAATATATTTTATTTTGCTTTTTTTAAAATGTATCAGAAGTTTATCCAGTGGCAAGTTATGCATTGCTGCATCGACTCCACATGCAGCAAATTATTGAGTATTCTCCCACTCTTCTAACAAAGACATAAAACTGCACAAACATATGTACACACGTATGACCATGTAGGTCTACCTGAAAATGCCGAAAGCCGACAACGCTGACAACGAGAACACCGACACCGGAAGATCGACAATGGAGATGATCAAAAGTTGAGAATCCCGACACTGAGAACACTGACATGTTAAGGTAAGTGTGCGATAGGGACAAACGTTAGGGTAAGGGTGTGGGTAAGGTAAGTGTGTGATAGTGACGGACGTTAGGGTAGGGTGTGGGTCAGGTAAGTGTGCGATAGTGACGGACTTTAGGTTTAGGGGTGGGTTAAGTGAGTTAGGGTTAGGTTGCGGGTAAGGTAAGTGTGCAGTAGTGACGGACTTGAGGCTTAGGGGCAGATTAAGTGAGTTAGGGTTAGGGTGCGGGTAAGGTAAGTGTGCGATAGTAACGGACCTTAGGGTTAGGGTTTGGGTTAAGGTTAGTTCATAGATAGTTGTGTATGCAAGGCTTAGTGTAGGTTTGTAAGGTTTTTGGTGTGCTTGTGTTGTGTGTGTGTTTTTCAGGGAAGGTATTTGTTTTGTTGATTGTAGGGATTGTGGTTTGTTGGGCATGTGAAGTTTCGTGTTTTTGAACTTTTGGTTTCTTTCGGTTTTTCGTGTCTGTTATTTCGTTGTCAGTATTTTGGTGTGTCGGTGTTATCAGGTAGACCCGACCACGCGCACACACACGCATGAATGCACACATTGACAAGTACACAAATAATAGGGAAAACAATTAATACATTTAATAATTATTATTTCTTAAAAATGGTTGCATACAAAACTATTTAGAAATATATGAAATATTTAAAATAACCTAAAATGTTGACATGCAGGATAAGAAAAGTTTTATTATGTAGTAAGAATCATTGGATCATCGTATTTTGTCTCACACCTACACAAAGACATTTTAATAATAACTACAAAAATAGTGAAAAATCATTACTGATATTTTATAAGCAAATTAGGGTCCTTACTTCAGGGTGTTGGTTATTATTTGATAAGTGCATATCTAAGTGTAATATGCAATCTCCTGATTAAAAAAAAAAAAAAAAAAAAAAAAAAAATTTTTCATTTACTAGTTGTTTACTGTTAGTTTTATACTTGTTATTACTTCTTTTGTAACACCTTCTGAAACCATGTAATACTCATTGGAGCTTTTCTCCCCGGGCCTCTACTGAAAATGGACATATATCCAGATAGACTAGCCCGGTCAACAAATGTAAAATAAAAATAAATAAAATAAGTACAGGAAGTTACAGCCTTTAGCTTTGTGTCATACTGTGCATCAAGACATGCTGTTATCACCCAACAGCAGGTACTCTGTCCATATGATTTAATTATGGCTTACAAGAGGCAATAAATGGATTAGAAAAGCTATCATATTCAAGCTAGCAACAAAAGATTCCAAAAAATAATTTAAAGAACCTTTCCTTGTGTGGATCTAGGAAAAAGAATGGAATACTAGCATTGTTTGCATGAGTATGGTGGTTATCATCCCCTCAGATATTGCTTGCTGAATATCAAATGTAATAAAATCAGTCAGGTCCTGGTCTGTTATTGAAAGATGCAGTGGTTGATCATAGAAGGAATTTTATAGATCACTTTCAGATTATGAAATGAAATGCTGGGCATGGCAGTGCATTGGTGTTTTAGCTGGTGTTAAAATAATTGCATTGTTTACAAGAAGTCAAGAAGGAGAGGTAACCAATAAAAGCAAACTGTTAAACTGGTAATAAAAAATTAATACTTTGTTGGGATTTGTGCAACCCTCCACTGAAATGCCATCTGAACCAGTATTTCATGGATTTCTGATGTTTAAGCATTTTAAGGATTTTTGGTATGTTTTTCTTTTTTTTTTTTGGGGGGGGGGGGTCAAACTTAACAGTATATTATCACATTAAGCCCTAGTAACAATTCTGCATCTATAATGAAATATCCTGCCTTCCTTACTTGATATGCAAAACATCATAAGTAAGAACTCCCAGCTATAAAACAAGAGTATTTTAAGACACTGCACAATTACAGACCAAGGCCATGTAATTGTTTTTCTTGGGACTTTATTCCCTGCTAATGCAAGGCAGAGTGTCTTCACTCACACTTCAAAACTATTTATATACTGCCCCTGATGTTGCCAAACCTGGAGAAAAATTAACCTTTTTAAACTCATACTTACCCTCTTCTGTGAGTTTTGTGACGTCAAACACTGCAGCAATTGCGTCTGAGATGTAGACAACCTGAGATTAGCTGACATACACCTCTTGGTATATTTTATTGGGACTTATAGATGTCTTTTAGATTACATAACTATTAACCTAGTTGCCAGTTATATTTACCCATTGTCTTGTACAGTTATAATTTTCAAGTTTCTGTAAATATATCAAAAAGCAAGCAACCAAAGGGAATAGACTTGAAGGCATTAGCGAGGTAAACAAGCATAAAACAGAGACATGATCCTGGATGCGTCACCAACATATCACAAGATTACCATAACTTGAAAATCCATTTTACTGCTTAGAATCTAATGAACACTGTCACTGTAAATATGAAGTTGTGCAGAGCAATGTTGCTATTTACATATTTAAAGAAGTGCATATGGTTGTACAGATATGAGTATTTGTTTGTTTGTACTGTGCATTTATAAATTATTTTGTCAAAAGGACCAGGATGTAATCACCAGATGATAGAGTGTGACCTTCTAGGAATCCTATTAGGCCAAAATGTTAACCATGTCTATCTCTTGCACCTTATCCCACCTCTTTGCAACTCACTTTCCAACTGACCTGCTGTATCAGCTTGTACATTCCCAATACCTTCTTTCTGAGCAACATTTCTAAATACTCAGTTCTTTCCTTTCCATTTCCCATGAGTAACTGCTAAACCCTGCCTTTTATACCGTTCTTCTTTCCTTCTTTCTTTCCCTGCTGTGAGTCTATCTACTTAACATTCCCATCTTATGTATCACTGCTTTATGAACTCTTCTTATTCCTGGTGGGTGTTGTGAGGGCATGCTGTACTTCCCCCTTTGGGTGTGCATATTCTTAACCATGTCCATGAAGGCTGCTGCATGGACATAGCTTGAGGGCATGCTGTACTTCCCCTTTTGGGTGTGCATATTCTTAACCATGTCCATGAAGGCTGCTGCATGGACATAGCTTGAGGGCATGCTATACTTCCCCTTTTGGGTGTGCATATTCTTAACCATGTCCATGAAGGCTGCTGCGTGGACACAGCTTGAGGGCATGCTATACTTCCCCTTTTGGGTGTGCATATTCTTAACCATGTCCATGAAGGCTGCTGCGTGGACACAGCTTTGCAGTACCAAGCATGTCCCAACATACTAGTCTCTCATGATTGTGATAGTATTGCAGTGGTCTGGCCTGTTTCACTCACAGTAATGGGTGAGCCCACCTCAGATACTTAGTCTCATCTTCCCCTGGCTCCTACATTGCTTAAAATGCTAACTGGTCCTGGGTCATCTTGGCTGTAGTAAGGGGCTTCAGCTCTCTATGCCACAGAGCTGGTCTTCTGTGTATTTTACATTATAGATTCACAAATTCAAAGATTCATAGGTATTCCAAGGTAGCAGAGCAGTATTGCAGTGGTCTGGCCCTATGACCTTTCATGTCTTGCCCGTACACTCTCTCAGGCTGCACCTCCTTTCCCCAAGATGGCCATATCAGTCAATCCCAGAGTAAATTTCTAGATCCCAAGTCCCAGTATGTTTAAAGGAAGATAGTGAATCATACTGCTTAATATACAGGGGAAGTTTATTCCAGAAATTTCAGGTGTGCTAGGTTATAAGCCTGTCCCTTCACCATGTTTTATTTTTCTGTTGTTAAAGGTTTAGGGTCCTGGTTCTAGTACTGGCTATGATATTGGACTTATAAAGAAGCAACAGGTCAAGGACAATCAGGAATCTAATGACTCCGTAAGCAAGATTAGAGATCTCCCTTCAAAATTCTGTAAGACACTGAATAAAGGTATAAAGTGTCTAGACTGACTTGGTAGTTCCAGAACTTTAGGACAGTAATCTTTGTGGTTAGGACCTTTTAGGGACTTTCTAATTGTTTGACATGTTTAGTGAGATACAAATGAGTGATTACCACTTTAGACCTTAATTATATTCCTTTTATGATTAGATGGGAAAATCAAAGGATTTCCTGACAACCATTGTCCATGATGGTCAAAAGAGAGGGAGCCATCAACCCAAGTAAATAGATGCCTGACTATATTTTTGTTTTGCTGTGGTTTGTCATGTGTTCAGTATAATGACGGGAGGAGATGTGCATCAAATGTGAAAATGCTACAGGAGTTAGCATTTAGTTTGAGCCCACTTGTATTCTACTAGTACTAGGAATATTTCATTCTGGAGATATTGGGTGTCATAAGGTGACTTAATGACAACCTCCACTTTGAAGTTGTCTGTAATCTTTATTAGCCAGAGGTCTTCTATCTCTCCTTAGATACTTTAGAAGTAAGGAGCAAAAGTGAGATATCCCAGCACTGAACCCTGAGACACCACCAGTCACGTTCATACTTTCTGATGAGGCACTTGCAACTTGCACAGTGTGGACTCTTTTTTTCAGCCAGTTTGCTATTCATCTTACCAAGTATGGTTTGATTTGTAAAGCATTTGCCTTTTATGTGATGTCTACATAGGGGATAGTATTGAAGGCCTTTACCAGGGGAAGATATGATGCATGCACTTTGTGAATACCATCTAAAAATTCCATATCCCTTTTGGAAAGGTTTATCAGATTAAATATACAAGATCTACTCTTCACAAAGCGAAACAGTTGAGGGTAAAGTCTAAAACATTTTTAGTATCACAGCACTGACATCACAAAAAGAGGCTTTCTAGTGTACAGTTCCTCTATCCATTAAAACAGCAAAACCTTTTTCCAAATTATGATGTGTTGAAAACAAAGCAGTAATTCATTCTGCAACTTGTTAACTAATTACTGTATATCATATGAACCTAAGTTTCCTTTTATCTTTAACACTTAGTATCTGGAGATTCCGGAACTATGTTAATAGCAGGCATATTTCCTACCATTTTATTTATATATGTCTATATAAATACACAGCTTGTACCCCTAGATTACTGCCCTAATAAAAACATGAAGTAAAGAAATAAATAAAAGAGCAAAGCACATTAGCCATTATATAAAAGCAAAATACATTCCTGTGTGACCACGTGTATATTTTGCCCTTGTGACCAAACTGCAGCACTTGTGAGTTATTCATGACATAATCCACACCCTAGCCATGCAGTACTGCAATGTAATGCATGGAACATGCTGATTACATGCTGAAATCAAGAAAAATAACCTTGTTACAGTGAATATCATGCATCAACCCGCTGTGATTAGTGATGCTGACTGCCACAAAGAGGGCATCCACCATAGAACTGCATCAGAAACAAATTGACAGGTTTGAAGCTCATAGCACAACTTGAGTTGGAACACAATTATCAAATGTGTATGAGAGCAAAGTGTATAAAAACAGGGTAACAGAAGAGAATCTGCAATAGATTTTAAAGTTGTTAGTTAATTAGAACTGTTTCTGGTCAGCAATGGTGTGGCAGCATGAGGCTTGTTATAGTTTTTATAGCTGTTAGTTACTTCATGATCCTACAGTTTTTAAGAAATAATACGTTGTAACAGCTAAATACTGATGTGATACAAGGAAATATACCTAGGTCTTAGACCATAACGTCGATGATTTATGTGCTATCAAAACAGATTAAAAAACGGTTTCATTGTCAAAATGAAGTTCCATTTCCTGAATGTATAAGACAGAGGGTTATGATTGGGTTGTTAGTTGTAACCACTTTATTATGTGTTCAAGACACAGATGCCAAGGAATTTACCTTGAGAGCAAAACTCAAGCTGTGAATCTTGGCATCCATGTTGGGTTAACATGCTTTCTGTCTGTGTCTTTCAGCTTTTCCCAGTTAGGGGTCGCCACAGCAGAACTCCGGTCTGCTAATGGTTGGCAGTAGATTTTTGCATGCCGAGTTGCCGCCCCTGACGTACAACCTTCAACAAAGGTATGCCCATTCATGCATGTCTCCACACAGAAGACGCTCTAGCTGAGAATCGAACAGGACGTCTTACTGTGAGGCGACAATGGTACCACAGCACCACCACCGGAACACATACTAATAATGAATTATGATCAGTGAGACTTAGTCATAACTCTCTATACTGTATGCATCTTGATAGGTCAAGAATCCCACTGTTATGCATGTACCGTATTGATGGTGAAATCTGAGAATGACATTATATCATCTTGGAGGAAAAACATCACTTCAGTCATTATTTGTGTTTGCTGTTGATAATGTATTTCACTACAAATGGAAAACTAGCACAGTATTGATATAAAAATGAGATAAATGTCCTTATAGAAATGAAATTATGCCTTGATACTACACACACACACACACACACACACACACACACACACACACACACACACACACACACACACACACACACACACATGTTACAAAAAAAAATTGTTTTACCAGCACCGAAAGCCAGTAAAGGAGTTACTGAGTGCTGTTGCATAGACAGCAACTAAGGAAAAAGTCAGGGGCAGTTTTTAAATACTGCCAAATTTAATTGAGTTACTTACACACTGACATCTGTAAACATCCATAGATGTATGAGGAAAGATATTCAAGGACAGTTTTGAGTGAAGGAACATCCTTTCCCTGATAGCGGACCCCAGCAGCAGCACTTAGGGTGTGTAATACATTTGTTACATGCCTTTGAAAGCACTGTTAAAGTTTGGTCCTGTGCTACAGTAGCCGAAACTAGGACATTTTTAACCATTTTTTGAGTGTAGTCATAGCACTCCATGCAGTACAAACAGGTTATGATTAGTGACCCAGTCATAATCCATTTATGTAATGTTCCTTTAGTAAAATGGACTTGAACAAATGGAACACTGTGTGTGTGTATGTGTGTGTGTGTGTGTGTGTGTGTGTGTGTGTGTGTGTGTGTGTGTGTGTGTGTATGTGAGCACAAGACTATAGTATCCTGTCTTGCCTGGTTACCTGAGTAGTTGTGATGTATCACTTTTTCACCATAAAGTTTTGTACGCACTATAATATCTTTGAAATGAGTTAATTCTCTCATTTCATTTGACTTTTTTTATATGTACTCTACATTCATTTCACTGCTGGAGCCATACTAATATGAATAGGAATATAACACAGGCTGAATCAGAACTGTTGATGTCCCTGTTTTTATGTGAATTGGCCCTACATAGTGAAGAACTTATCTCAAATATTATCTAAAAATAATAAAATCTGAAGGGAACATATTTACAACACAGAAATCTGCATTTTTCTTTGTCAGGCATTCAACAAAATGCATATAAAAACTGGTTATCCATAAAAAAGTCCTAGTCCATGTAATATGCATGTCTTTTACTAATAAAATTTTCTTCATTTATAAGATGTAAGAGAAAACTAAACTGATATGCTTACAATGTATTGAAAGAAACTAAAAGTCGTATCAGCTATATCAGCTATGTTTTTATCTTTGTATTTTATTGAATTTGTAGGATGAATAAGAGGTACGGGCATAAGGCAGCGAAGAGAACGCTGCTAATTATTGTATGTGTGATAACCCTGTGGGGAAAAGTGACATCTGGGGCCACTCACCAGAAGGGTAAGAAACCTTTTCTTTTATTAGTGGTTTTTATCACTGAAGAACAGTGTGATTTTTTTTCCCCTTCAAGCTGTTCTGCTTTTAGCCTTGTGGCCTATAAGAGGCAAGTCTTTTGGTTAAAGTCAGATTTACTGCAGGCTTTCTTGGGATGTTGCCTTCCTAAATGATTTAGATAAGAATACTGCCAATGTATGGACAAGCTTTCAGTTTTCAGTGAGGCCGGCGGCTTAAAGGGTTCTGCATTGTAAACAGTAGAAGAGATTGTAGTGCTTGTAAAACTAAAACATATTTTTTTAAGAGAGAGAGAGAGAATTACATTTTTTTCCCAGAGTAGTAATCAAAAGATTCCTGCGTTTACAAAAGATTGATACTTTGTTTTATTTCCATTGTATCTCATTGTGGCTCTTTGTGCAAAGTGTGTCTTGTAAGGCAATGTTACTCTCAGAGAGCATGATATCTGGTGTAATAACATTTTGTACTATTCCAGGATGGTTACCTTACTGCAGTAATGTACTAGAGTTAAAAATGATCAGTAAAAAAGGAAAATGAGCAATAACTACATCTTGATAGGTCAAGATTCCCACTGTTATGCATGTACAGTATTGATGCTGAAATCTGGGAATGACATTATATCATCTTGGAGGAAAAACATCAGTTCAGTCATTATTTGTGTTTGCTGTGGATAATGTATTTCACTACAAATGGAAAACTAGCACTGTATTGATATAAAAATGAGATAAATGTCCTTATAGAAATGAAATTATGCCTTGATACTACACACACACACACACACACACACACACACTCACACATGCACATCCACACACACATGCACGTGCGCGCGCGCACACACACACACACGCGCGCACACACACACACACACACACACACACACACACACACACACACACACACACACACACACACAGCTTGGAAATGGGTTCAGAAGAAGCCACTGCAAATATTATATTAAGCTATTCTGTGCTATTAACCACTTAAAAAAAATGTCTGTAAAGTTCCATCAGAGATTGAAAATATCATGATAAATTTGTATCTGATCTCAAAATGAGATAAAATAGATATAATAGTAACTGCCCGATGATTCAGTAAAAAGCCAAGCCATCAACAGTCTGGTCAACAGATCTCACTGAATGAGTGAGTGTGGAAGCAATTTTGAAGCGGCTTGTTTCTAATGAAATATTTAAAAAACATGTATTCACCCTTAATGCAATGCATAGCTGTGCTCCCTGTTGGATGTTTTATTTATGTACTAAATAATGCAGAGAATCTCTCATGGCAGAAGTGGCTATGCTGTTAATGTACTCTAAGCTAGAGTTTGGGCACCATGCGTAGCTACAATGACAACATTCCTTACAATGATGACCAGATGAATTTCCTGTTTGTAGAGAACAAGTGCCGTAGGGAAATCAACAACCATGTCATAAATCAAGAGTGTGTCCAGCTGATGTACATTATGTAGTGGATGTTTAACAATGTAGCATCACTTTTATAATAACAGCAGGTGAACCCTTTCTATTATCTAAACTCTGTACATGTGAATACTAAGATCTCATTAACCTGTGGTTATATTTACATTTTTTTATTTTGAAGTAAGTAATGGCTACAGATGTAGGAGGAATGCATTGAAAAAGCAGATATATTTTAGAAACTGGAAGCTTCATACCAGCTCACAGGCCAATGAAACTTTGTTTGGGCTAAACTAGAGGTCCTGTCAAATATGTAAAAATATGCATGTATATATATATATATATGTGTGTGTGTGTGTGTGTGTGTGTGTGTGTGTGTGTGTGTGTGTGTGTGTGTGTGTGTGTGTGTGTGTGTGTGTGTGTGTATATCTGATGTTGCCGCTGCTAATAGACCATGGCCAAGGAGAAGAGTTTTCAGACCCCGTTTATCTTATCATAATCTGGATGAGGTGGAAACTGTAGAGTGCTACAGGGTGGATAGAGACATGCTATGGGAGCTCTGCAACCACTGTTATCCTCATCGTAGACCAAGGGCATACATAGGGGAACCAATACAGGTGCAGCGAAAGGTATGTGTAGCACTCAGAATTTTGTAACTAAGGAAATTTTTTTTTTTTATTTATGATACTGAATTGGAATTGTCTAGACATAGTAGGGCTTTGCTGAGTCTAATTATGATGGCTGCCAAAAAAGCTATTACAAGAAAATGGAAATCAATGTCTAAACCAACTTTACTAGAAGTAGCAAAGATAGTAACAGAGATATTGGGATCTTTAGAAAAGGGTAGGACCAAATTACATAGGAAAAATGTGACGTGTAAGAAAAAAGATGTTCCAAAACCACAAGATGGATAATATAGAAAGATTCACTTTATTTTAAAAAATGGGAAGTGGGGGAGCAATACATGCAGAGGAGGAATGAGGTCTAAAAGAAGGCAGGAATTGAATGAGCTATGTATTTTATGAATGACAATGACACTGACTGGATATATTATAAGTGATGTATAATGCTTTGTAATGTGTAATGTTTGCAACTGAGATTGTGTCGGTATAGTTTATTTTCATTTATATAAATGTAAGGTTGCCTGTGTCATACATGATTATTTAATAAAGATGTTTTTTGTTTAATTAAGAAAAAGGCAATACAGAAAAAAATTATCTACAGGAACCTTTTCAGAGACAAGTAGGGGACATGCTGCAGGTGTCACATGCATCAGCATCCAGGATCCTCCATCAATAACTGAATGCTATGCTCCAGAATGTCAGTGACCACATATATTTTCCCCATACACTTGAGGACAGGGCCACAAATATGCAGGGGTTCTACCCTGTAGCACATGAGCCTGAAGTACTGGGTGCCATAGATTGTACACATATAGAAATCAAAGAACCACCCGGGAAACAGTGGAGGGTCTACATAAATAGAAAAGGCTTCCATTCCATTAACTGCCAAGTCATGTGTAATGCTAAGGGAATCGTATTGAATGTGTGTGCCTATAACCCAGGCAGTCACCATGAGTCACATATCTGGTGCAACTCTCAACTATATCAGATGTTCACTAGGGTGATATCCCAAAGTGTTATTTACTGGGGGATGAAGGTTATGCATTGGAACCATGGCTGATGAGGCCCATCAGAAATGCACACACTTGATTGTGAAGAATGCCAAAATGAGGCACATGCTCAAACCTGAAGTATCACAGAATGTGTGTTTGGGCTGCTGAAGTTGCAGTTCCAGTACCTAGATACATCTGGGGGAGCACTGCAGTACAATCCAGATACATATAATGAAATCATCATGGTCTGTGCCATGCTGCACAACATCATCCTGAGAAAACATCTTCAGCAGGATCAACAAGGGGAAGAGGCACACATCCCACTACCACTGGCAAGGTCACCTCAGCAATATGCAGGTGGTGAGTCAGAGGGCGAACTAGCAGTGATTGTAGGCAGATGTAGGTGTGCTCAATATGCCTTAACACACTCACCATCTAAAGGACTAAAACCTTCACCCTACGCACATGTATGTAGTAACATTAATGCCAGGCAACACTCATAATTTTACGTACCCATGTAATGGCTGTGTACTCCTAGCATCAGACAGAGTCAACCCTGAACTAAAAGTGTAGCAACTGCCAGATTTACAAGGTAAGTGTTGAACCTGGAATAGAACAAAAACGTGTCATAATACAAATGAATGACATAGCCTTGAATACTGTTACTTGATAATGTAAGTAATTAAAAGGTGGTTGATTTTTATACCAATGACTTCAAGATATGACAGCAGTGACTTAAGTGAAAACCTGTGTTCTCTATCAAGTAATAGGCCTCAGTCATCAATGATTCACACATTCATACCTCTCAGAAGTAGTGATGGTCACCGAATGTCCTCAGTTTGGCCTTATACTTTTGTACTAGTAAATCATTAAAGAGAGAAGTTAGAAATTAATGACACACATTCCAGTTTCAGACTTCATATCCCTGAGAAAAAATCTTAAAAATACTGGTACAAAAACTGTTTAAGTCTATCAACTGTCTCTAACTTTGTAAGACCAAAATTTGTCCCACTTTTTATGGCTTGGTCCAACTTTTTTGCTGTAAGAGAATGGGAGACATGCATACATTACAAAAACCTGTAACAAAGTAGTATAATTAGCAAACCAGCATCAGAAACACAAATATTCTAAGCATTAAGTCAGTTATGCATCCTGAGAATCAGACACAAAGCTTATGTACCCCTGAATCGAAAAGATAGAAAGCAAGAATATGGCACAGTTGTTATCAGTTGTATAGGGTGTTTTTTGGGGGGGTGCAGGAAGCCTAGGCTGACATAAAAGGTGAGTGAGTGTGAGAAAGAAAGAAACAGAAGCAGGCAAAAATGTTGATAAAGTATCAAATGGCCACTGAGACAGAATGAGCATTAAGCCTCATGACTGAATCATGTAACTGTTGTTTGTGTGTGTCTGTATGGACACTCCAGATGAAATTAATGTGTGAGTGTTTGCAAGAACACAGCCAAGCTCTGTGCTAGCTCTACATCTTGGTATGTTGGACAGGTGTGATGTGTGCATGATAGAGGTGGCAGCTCGTCATCATAGTACCCGACCACAAGAACTGGCTCTGCCACTATTTGCACTGGCATGTCCATGCCCATGGTCAGATGCACTGCTGCTACCTAAATGTGACTGATGTCTGCTGGATGAGCTCTCCTTACCAGTACATCCAGGAATATGACCCCATGGCCTGCCACATCTGGGTGTGGACACCTCCACCACTGATGGAGCAGTGGAAGTAGTGCCACTATGGCAGCGTGATCAGGCACAACCACACTGGCTAACATCAGGTGATGTGGCTGACCTATATCCATGTGTAAGCCATCCCCGTCCCAGGAGATATTCCATCAGAGACATCGCCCGTTCCAACATCTCATTCATCTGATCCATTGAATCCGCAACACAGTGAAGACAGTCACCCATGTCAGCCTGTGCCACATCTACAACCCTAAGCATTTCCTCAGAGGCCCTATTGGAATGTGCCTGCACCTCCATGACAGCCCTAAACATATTTCAAGTGGCACAGAAAGACATACCTGGACCAGGTGGAGGATGGACAGCAGACCTCCTCTGAGCACCTTTAACAAACCTCCTGTGTGGTACCTTGCCCACACTTTGGCTATGGCCAGAGTCAACAGGCACTAAAGCCACAGTAAACACACTACCCTGATTGAGTGTCTCACCCTCCACCTGTCCAATATCTGAGGGCTCACTGGAATGGGTTGGCATAGGCCTGCTGGCTGTGTCTGATAGAATTACAGGAGATGGCTGATTGTCAACATTAATGTCAGATTCAACCTCTGCACCCCCACCATCAGAGTCTGCTGGTACTCTGACATCAGGTGGTAGGAGTCCTACACTACCACTGTCAGGATCATCTGTGATAATAAGCAACAAACACAGGAAAGAAATTAATAGCTACACTACAACTGCTCAATATATGCTAACAGTCTAACAGACACTACAGCAATAGACCAACACCCACATTTTCACTGCTCATCACTGAAATAAAAATGTTTGGCTTACCTTGTGCAGATGACTCCCCAGTTCCTAGAGACGATGGTCCTGGAAGAAGTTAAGCAAAAGGTAAGGACACCATCATCACAATTAATAGTAACACAGGGGTGAAAAAGTTCTGGCCCTTTATATATCCATTAACAATATATGTAACAGAAACTTGGATGACATATCCACCCCAAGCCTATGTGTAATGAACCAGAATGTGTTAACTATATCAGCTACTCCCCCCCCCAAAAAAACTGGTAAACAAATCTTAGTATTGTTGTCAATATTTTAGTTTACAAGAAAAATTTCACAATCGACAATAGTTAAGGCTACCTGGAAGCTCCTCCTGGGACATACTTGTCCTCCCTGAAACAGCAGCACAAACATCAATCACATGCTGTTGTGAACTTCCCACTGAGATCTCTAGATCCCTGACAGTGGACAGGACCTCTTTATTTGATGACAGTGGTGGCTGTGTAGCAGCTCCCCTCCCCAGTAGCCATCACTCCACAAGCCACTGCAGCTGCTCTCCTCCAGGTTGATGAAATCATGTCAGTGGCCCTATGATGCACCTGATCATATGTCCTGCTGCAGCTCCCAACAGTATTCACATCTTCCACTATCTGCAGCCAAATTTGCATTCCTTCAGACACCTCCCCATAACCTCTCTCAAGCAGAAAGCCACCATGTTGCCTAAAGGCTTATAGAATTACATCATTGTCAGGGTCACTGAAAGGGGGTTTGCAGGAATTGATACACTTGGTGCCATAATCATGGGTGACATAAAATGGACAAGAAGGATAATATACATAAATAAGTCCTGTTTAGATATAACGCATACAGAAGTAGTTTTTCAATATTACCCACTGGAGAAAAAAAATCAAATATATTCAACTATAAAAAAAGGATTTATGTGGTTTTAACATATCACAATCACACGCAAAGCAAGGTTGCATCAGAAACTAGGAAATAACAGTAGCAAAGCAAACCTCTGTACAAACAATTTTATATGTGCCAACACGGACATGGAACTTGGCTCCTGCTCCCCCCCCAAAACAGCAAGCAAATGCCATTTTGATACCAAAGAATGGAATTAGAACTTTCAGTGAATTATATTGCTATCAAAAAACTGTCTGAAAAGCATGTGTTCACATTTATCACAGAACGTTCATTTTGATACAGTTGACAGTTACTTGTACCCGTGGCCAGCACTATCCTAGAGGTGTCTGTGGGCCGTCCTAGAAGGCTAACACTCCTGTGTCATTGACAATATAGGACATAAACATTTCATGGAAATAACAATAGAAGAGTGTAAAGAAAATCAGTTGTGACATTTAACACTTGTGATAAAAGTTAATAAGGCTGTGTATCTGCAAAAATAACATGCCATGACCAAAATGCCTATACCCTTCAGTAAACTTTTAAAAAGTGCATACAGATAAAAGTAGCATTTGCAAATACATATATAAAATATTTTTGGACATCTGAGCATAGCCAGTATCCAAATGAAAAATGCAATCATACCTTATCAAGATCAGTATTCTTCTGTGCAGATAAATCCAAAGTGAAAGCAATCTTCTGTGCAATCCACATACATAAGTCTCCACACCTTCAGGTTCCCTAGCTACACGGTTCTCTTTTTATAGTATAGATTCAGGGCTGTGAGCACAGTGAAGATGCAAATGAGGTATGAACGCATAATAATTGCTGAATCCCAAATTCTTAGCTCTGTGTAGTAGATGTAAACATAGTGCAGGCAATCCCTCAAACACTCCCTCAGTGCTTGTTGCCAATGGATTGAAACTGTGAATGATTACTGGTAGTGAGAAGGAAAACACAAAAGCAGTTCAGGCTTTCCTAGCTCCAGTTGGTGTGTTAGCCAAGTTAGACTTACTAAGTGTAGAAGTAATTTTATTAAGGTTTTAAATGTAAGTAAGCAGCACTCATTTCACAACTTCTGTTCAGTGACATCTAACCTCCCCTTCATTGATTGAAAACTGCATATTATTGCCGTTTAATATTCTCTGAGATTTTAAGGGCAATGGTAGAAAATGCCTTACATACGGCATGTCTTAGATTACTGCTCAGATAAGAGAAGCTTGAACAACATACAGAGATAAGACAAAGCTGCATTTCTCCAAACAATAGTCAGAAATGGTTGTGTGATCACTCATTGCACTACATCTGAAATGAATACATGTACAAACAATTCAGAGGTGTACACGTAGCATATGTGTTGATATTGTGGATGATTTTGTACTTGCTTGTGTATACAATGATATTCTTTCTCTGCTGCAAAGCTGTTTCTGTGACAAGGAGGGATAAGACACCCGTATGTTGTGTTTTGAAGGTTTATTGGTGTAAGAATTCAAATGTAGATTTGTGTAAAATGTATTTTTGTTTATTTTATAGATTTCTTTTTTTTTTTTTCTTTTTTTATGCCAGTATTTAGGCAGTATTCAGCATAGCGCAAACATAGAAAACAGATAAGCACAATAAATGTCATATAATATACTTCTTTGATAAAAAATACATCAAATGCGCCATTCAGGATTACACTGAACACATTTTTTCCATCCATAGTAACCATAATGAGATCTTCAGATGTGTCAAGATTGGTTACGAGTTCATGTAATGAGATCAGGAACTGTGAGGAATCTCTCTGTAAAAGCAAGTATGCATGCTTCAGTCTGTAACACAACCCAACTTTAGGAGTCAAGTGTTAGACTGTAGTCAGATGTTGTAGGTTCAGATACCACAAGTAGCAAGTATAAAATAGTGAAATCCTTTAAAAATAATGCATAAATTAAATTGTACACAAGTGGCATAAATGCTCTGCTGCTAACTTCAGTTTGTATAATTGGACCAAGCATATGTGCAATATCTGCACATCACAAAGATTGTTTTGAACAATCCATAATTATACTTTGTAGTGGTTAGAAAGGGTACTTAAATGTAAACTTCCAAATAAAATAGTTGTGCTATTGTGATAATGCAGTGTATGTCACATACTAATTTTATCTCTTTTTTTCCTGTCACCCCAACCCTTATCTCTTTTGTTTCTATGTGCCATCAAACTGTTTCCATGTCATCCATCTCTAACAAATCACCCAATGCTTTACAGCACAGGGAGGTAGGCCAACCCCAGTAGCTCAGCCTGCCCCTGCTCCACTGGCTCTGGAACACATGCCAAGAATGTCTGGGACCTAACAGTACTACGGCTGCTGCTCCTGCACTACCTGCTCCCTCAGGTGGCATCACCCCGGCAACTGGTGCTGTGATACCCTCCAGGAGTACTGGCAGAGGTGTGGATTTTATCACCTGCCATGGAGATTCCAGTGTTGGTATGTAGGGTCATGCACAGAACCTTTGGGGCACGTCTATGATGGACGGAGTGGATGCTCTCCCTCATGGCTCATAGGAGGAGGAGATAAAGAACTCCAGAAGCCAGCAGAGTAAGGGGGCAGTGATGTCAGTTCTGTGGGTCAGGACAAAATTCTCACTGCCCCCATGTTTGACGGGCATGGGCTTCTGTTATCTCCTACTGAACATCAATCATGGTGTCCCCCAACCATTTGTGTCCCTCGTGTCCCTGTGTCTTGCCTTGTTTTGCCTGTTTGTTTGTATCTGCTTCCTTACCTACCCTACTTCCCTGACCTAGAAATACCTATGTTCCTTACCCAACATTCCTCTCTTACTGAAGTTTAAAAAATTAAAAGGACACCTGTATCCCCCCAAATGTTGTCCCATACATAGCTATGCACTCTGCACATGTCTTCCTGACACATTTGATTCAGTCCACTTGGTTGCACAACATGATTGCATTGTCATCACACTTAGGTGACAGTCCAAATTTGGCTAATATTCTGTATCATATTTTCATGTTACACTGTTTAAGAAGTGGATAGCTATGGTTCTATCCTATCTCTCTCCTGCACATTTCTATATTGCTTTCCCTTTGTTCTCCCCCTCCACTTGCCCCCCATTTCACTTTCCTGTCTACTCTATTTCCCACCTTCAACTGGTCAAAAAATAGAAATACACAAAACACACATAAGTAAACAAAAAAGCAATAGGGCCCTTCACTGTTTGGCCTCTGTGTTTGTGTGGACTTTCAATTGTGCACCAATGCCAAGGGACGGTGAATAGCTCTTCACTGGTGCAGTTACCTACACATAATACTGCTTAAATATGCTGCTCTAAGGTGACTCACACTAACACACAATGAACATAGTATAAATAATTATTTCATTGTATTATCACTACTTATTTAAAACTATTACATACACTTGGATGCAGACCCTATATCATCTGGGCTCCAAAAGAGATGTATCACTGCATTTACACCCACTGCCACAAAATCAGCTAAGCCACAGGTTTGTTTCACACACTCAGTATTCAGAATTCTTATTATTTTATCAAGAGGCCTTGCATTTGCTCATCGCTTAACTATGTGCAAACAGGGAAAGCAGTATAAATGTGTATCTTGCATGAGCAAAAACTTTAACATCCAATGCACAAACCAGCTGCACTGCAGTGTGCTATGTAAAATGGGCAATTACTTTTGTTTGCTGTCCATTTAGTATTCTTGCCATGAGACTACATGTGAAAACACAAACAAAAGCAATGCACTATCTAAAAAAACACATATTTACAATGCAGTCATCTGTTGCCTCCCCCCATGTACTGCAACTACAGAAATAAATAAATGCTTTCTTATATACCATGCACGTCTTTATAATGACAATACACATTCAGATTTTCCAATACTTTTAGTAATGTGGACCCCTGTTTGCATATAGTTTGTAAAGCTGTCTCTTTCAGTACACCTGCACATTGGAAACACAACACCCAATACTACACACTGCACACTCAGCATGCAGAACTTTAATATCTTGACAGTTGGACATGGCTATATGTCCATTTCATACAAGCCTCCCAATATCTTCTCTCTAACATACAGTGATGTCATCCACTATAAGTTGTTCTTCAGCCTTGTAAAAATCTGACATGTTGCTTAGATGGGTTCTGTCCTCACTGCAGTCAAGTGTTGTTTGTGTGTGTGCGTGTGTGTGTGTGTGTGTGTGTGTGTGTGTGTGTGTGTGTGTGTGTGTCTAGTCACAGGACCATATGTGTGTATCCTGCAGTTATGATTCTAAAACCATGGAGCACCAATATTTTGACAGTTGCACATGCCTACACATCCATTTCATGCAGGACTCCCAACATCTTCTCTACAAAATCCACCACTGAAGTCATCTACTATAAGTTATCCTACAGCCTTATAAAAGTCAGGCTTGTGTTGTGGAGCTTGCATAAAGGACTGAGTGCTCTATTCCTTGGACTTTGATAGGTAGGGGTTCTAATCTCACTGTAGTCAATGTGTGTGTGTGTGTGTGTGTGTGTGTGTGTGTGTGTGTGTGTGTGTGTTTGCACACTTGCTTGATATTAGAGAGAGAGTATTTTACACCAGCATGTTGAACATTGCTATTACCATCTCCCTCTTACCAGACACTGCTGATGTCATCACTTATAAAGTGCTGTCTGACATTCTCCTAGTCAGACATATGCTGTGGTGCTTGTGTTAAATATGGAGGTCTCTAGTTAGTATAGTTAGATAGATAGGGGTTCTTCTCTCTTTGCAGTCAGCTGGTGTGTGTGTATGTGTGTGTGTGTTTTTGTGCACTTGCTTGACATTAGAGAGGGTATTTTACACCACTATGTTGGACACTGCTATTACCATCTGCCTGTCAACAGACTCTGCTGGTGTCAGCATCTATAGCTGTCTTTCAAGCTTGTTCTATTAATGTCTTGTGCCACTAGATTTGCAGATGTGAAGCATTTCCATCAGGGTCGGATCAGGTACCGGCCTGTAGGCCACACACAAGTAACCTCATCATATACGATGCAGAGTACAGTGACAAGGCTTCCAGTCTAATCATGTATGTATGGTTTGTAGCCCCTGTATTTTCTTGTTGAGAAACCCCTGTGGTCTTTCCAGCTGCTGCAGATGTCTGGTAAGGTATATGCAAAAGAGAGCATTGTACTCTATTAGTGTTCTGATGAGGTTCGAGTACAGTGGTGTTATAACAACCTCACAACTGGATATGGTGGCCTGACTTATGAGGTGTACAATGTAGAAGGCTTTCCTTACAACTGTTGAAACTTGGTGCTCAAAGTTCAGATTTCTATCTACCTGTGTTTCCAGATCTTGCATCACTGGGTTTGACCATGGAGAGGGGGTGTTGTCAATGCTGTAGTTTGTGGGGAATTCCACTTTGCAGAAGGCAAATATAATGATACATTTTTTGCATTTCTTTGTAGACTATGTGGCTTTGGCACCATTCATTTATCTGTGCTAGCCTCTCCTGTAATATTCTTGAATTTTCAGCATTTTTTCATATCAAACCCACATTCCATCTTTTTAGTTTTACTGCCCCTTTGTTTCTCTGTTTTTATTAGCATATCTAGCTATAAAAGTTTCTTTTTGTGTTGGACTGAATTAGGTTAGTCTTCATAAATACTTTCTTGACTAGCATTCAGCACTTTCTCTCCGATGGTTGGAATTGTTCTGTTCTTAGTCATGGTTTCTAAATAATAACTTTTTCTATAACCTTTGATGTCATGGCAAATGAGAACCATATGGTTTCCCTGCCTTTGTTTTGATTTTCATGCATGTTTCACATACAGGATTGTTGCTTTTCTGCTGGCAGTCTTGATGTCTGTCTGTTGTTCTATAGCATGTTTATGCCTATTTGCTAGAGAGTTTCTGAGGTTTTTTAGAAGTCAGCCTTCCTGAGAGCCCTAATCTTGGTGTTGTGGGCTGTTTAGTTTAGCAGTTGGTGAACTACATGGACCTTAGTTCTTCTACCAAGAAACAAGTGCTTAAAGTGCATAAATGTGAGCACTGTGTTTTAAAAAAGGTGCTTTGCTCCAAATTTGCAAAAGTAAAGAGAATGGCAGATTTTTAAATTTGTGATGGATGTACAAGTATTTGTTTTTTTTTCTGAGTACTGACCATCATAGAGATGATTACATTAAGTAATGACTAGAATGGGGGCATTCATTTAAAAAAAAATGTGTGAATTTTTGATCTTCTACTCAAAATTTTGAGCACTCATGGTAAAATGATAGATGTTTTTTCTAGATTAAATCATATTATTAGGCCATTTGTTTCTAAAACCTTCTAGATCTGAGATTCTGTTCTCTCCATATATGGACAACTGTTACAAGACTGTATTTAGACTCTATTCAATAACTTGCTGTCTAAGGCTTACTTTTTATATGGTATAAAATTATTCTGGACTTTCATTTGACTACCATGAAGATACTGTTATGACATCAATCTTATCAATTCCCATAACAGAATGCCTTTCCTTTCTCTGCCATCCTTTGGATAGCACCTGCAGGTTTTCTGTATTCATCCTCATATGTGTAAAGGATCTGTACTCGGTACCCGGGAAGGTTTTGCTGCTGCTGTTTTAATTCTCCTGTGTGACCTGCAGTGCCTTTTGCTCTTGCTTGCTGCTGTTTTGTCTCACAAATTCCTCTTACATTAATGTACATTCCCTGTTGTATTCCCCATCTACTCTACGTATTTCATAGCCTTGCAAGTTAGCATATCAGTCATGGTTCTGTGTATTTTCTATTACTGTTACAGTCATAATGTGAAGACATTGCAATTTCAAGAAAATTACCAGTCAACATTTGCTGTAGAGTCTAATTGATAAGTTATGTCAGAATCTGCCAGTTACAATTTTTGAGAAAAATGCTGCTTCTGAGATGCTTATATACAAAATGAAACATTGCTAAAAGAAAAGGTCCTAAGAATTCAGTAGAATTATAGTGTATCAAATGTCAATGCTACCATCCAAAAAGTCTATGGTACCATCCAAAAAGGGGGTAATGTTGAAGATTCCTTCTGGACCTGCATGTAATAGAGGATGAGAAATACTCATTCCAGCTATCCTTTGGACATCTTAATTTAGTAATTATAAAGTCCATTATTATGTCTCTACATTTTTTATAAAAAAAAAACAAACTTCTGTACTTTTTTTGTGCAGCTGTGTTTGTGTAGACATACATTTTATTCAAACTTAACATGCAAACCTAAGCACCTACTGTGTAATGATGCTGATGGTACTTTTAAATGAATAGGCAAAGAAATACTGGCAACATTTTTTACATCATATGTACTTTGTGGCTTATTTTACTTCTTATCATAAGTGTAAGATTTATCTCTCACTGTCCTTGATCTCTTTAACGTCTAATTGTTTACTATGAGTCTAGCATAAATAATTATCACTGGTCACTTTCAGTTATTTGACTAACTGTGATGCTGTCACCCTTTTTTGTATTACAAAACTAATTTAGTAAAGACAGTTGTCGTGAGGGTTCCTAATAGTATTTCATATCAAATTATTGATGATCATTTGTAGTACTGGAACTCCAAAAATATGTTTCTCTTTATAAAAATATATAGACAAATCTATTTATGCTGTTTTTTTTTCTCCATACAACATCGTCTCTCTTTTACCCTCCCAATGTGCCTCTTAATTCCTCAGAAACTGCAAGTTCTATGATCCATTTATTTTTTCTATACATGTGGGTCTTGCACATGAAGCAGAGTTGTCATGTTGCTTGGGAACTTGTCCATTTGTCCATTGCACATGCTTACAGTATTTCAAAGGTTGATGCATAATGGAGCCTGTGATGGTTATTTCTCCCATGTCTACAAAAGGTGACTATGTAGATACCCTGCCCCCTTGAACAGAAAGTTCCTCATTTTATTGTCTTTACTCAGCTAGATGTAATTCTAAAATTTACAGGTTATTTATAGTTATCTACATTTTTTATTACTGATATAACAAGTTTTAGTTTGTATAAGCAAACATTTGCTACTTTCTGTGCATCTGAGCAAAGACTGATCTTCACGATTTATATTTAATGTAGTCTCTAGTACATCATATTAACTAGATATGTCTTAGCTTGCCTATACAGAGGCCCCATAAACTATTGTAATAAGTACTAGTATTTGCACATTCAATATTTTAAAAGCAGTCTTAATTTTAACAAGTACGTAGCTGTTATGTGATTTCACCTTTCCTGCTTATTTGACGGAATGCCTCAGAATCTGGAATGGTGATAAACTGTCTATAGAATCTTTCCTCCATCAGCAGTCAGAAAATCTTGCAAAGGTCTGACAAAACATATTAACTAAAGCTATCCATTGTTTCACATGTAGAGTATGTTACACATACCACACATACAGATGTTATTGTGCTGGATTATGGGTCTCATGGGCCTGATTCTAAAAATTATAATCACGTATTTATTTAGTGTGACAATAGCCCAGTATTTCTGCCTGAATTCCGAGCAGAAGTTGTAGAGCCTGTTTCAGACATGTGGGCCCGGAGCTGCAGTTCCATCAGCTGTCTTGTTAATCTAGCCCTGGATGTTACACATGTGGAGCATACTACACATAACACACATACCAAAGGTTCCATTGGCAAAATAATTATACATATGAAAAGCATCCTTTGACCACTGTTCCAGGAAGGACACAAATCTTAGGAAGACAAGCCCTGTGGTATGCACTACATCCCCAAAAATCTGGACATATAATTGGCAACTCTGTAACAGTAAAAACAGATTCACTATATATATTATACACCAAAATTATGGATATTACAAACAATTTAAAAAGACTACATGGATATCATGGCAGATATTATTGTCCATGCCAAGATGAGAATTTTGAGGCATTCATCCCTGTGGGAAATGCAAAAGGACATACTGACACTTTTAGTTATTGAAGTACTACTACAAC
>NC_056745.1:874571144-874756144 GCF_019279795.1 Protopterus annectens | reverse complement strand
ACATTGAGCCTATTTGTATAACTCTCCCTATGTCTATGAAAACAGTTTTGATTGCCATTTCACACCCTATTATTATTACATGGTGTTAACTTCTTGCCATCATTCTATTGTGTTACTCCTGAATACCAGCACATAATCTGCATTCTGCATCTCTTACATGTTCTGGACTACCATGCAGGATGATCAGTTTAAACTCATCTAGAATTGGCCTTAATTTTTACTTAGTAACTGCAATATTACTTTCTCTGTCATAAACTGCATGTATAGGTTTAATATTAATTTAATGGGCTTCTCTTCATCCTGATTACATTTTTGATGTATCTTGGTTTGTGTTTGATTTATAAATATATCTGAATATATCTGGAACTGAATTCAAGACTTTCATTTTATTCCAGTTTAATTCTAAGGGTGTATCTTTATGTGTTCTGTTTGGCTACATGTAACTTTCTGATCTTATTTATGTGTTTTCATTTCTTGTAGAACTGACACATTTCAGTCCCTGGAAATAGACCTTGGATATACTTACCTTATTACTGAGGTCTACCTCTCCCTGTCCATATAAAAAAACTCATGTGGTACTCGCCAGTAATTAGTGTACACAAGCATGCTAATTTACTGTACTTATGGAAGTAAATGCATAGACGTGATTATATTTCATCTGCACCACCACTCTTTGACATGTTATTAATTTAATCATTTTGTCTCCTATTGATGCTGGTAACTGAGCCTACCTTCTCAGACAACTCATCTTCCATATCCTTGTAGTGACATTATATTTATGCATTAAAGTGTACTTACTGATACATGCAGAAGTACTGTTTTTATCACTAAACCTAAAGTTAATTGCTTATACAGATGAAATTATAAGTTCAAGTTATTTTATACACATACAGTTATTTCCAAACTTTTTTTATGTTGTTTGCTTCGAAATTATTATTGATGATAAACAAGGTTAATCTGATATAGCTATCCTGTGTTTGTAGATTATTGAGGGCTTGCATTTACATTAGGATGTCACAACAAGAAGGTCTTGTGTATCTTGAATGCTCAAGGAATTGTTTTAGGGTCTGTATAAGGTTCTCGCAAAGCCGTTATATCGAACGGCTTTTCATCGACCTGTAAAAGTCGAACTGTTATAGTAGCGAACACCCGAATGAGCGAATTCTTTCCCCTGGGAAAGAAACCTCTTGGCCATCCTTGTGAGCTTGCTCTTTTCCCAACTGTAGCGCGATCCCGGAGTTGGTAAGTGGGGTGCAGGGGGCACAGCCCCCCACATTGGGTGGGTGTGATGGTTGAAGCCCCCATTTTGTTATGTTTAAAGTAGTGTGTAGTTTATGGTAGGGCTAACAATTTCTTTCCCAGGGAAAGAATTCGCTCATTCGGGTTTTCGCTATTATAAGAGTTCGACTTTTATGAGTCGATGAAAAGCCATTCAATATAATGGCTTTTCGATAATGTAATATAGACCAATTTTTTTACCTAAATTTTTATTGGTTCATTAAAAGGTATTACAATATTGATTGTTTCTAGTTTGAATTGCTAAATCACTGAGTAATCTTGGAATTGTATTTTTTTAGTTCCTTTTTTCCTGTGGCTGTATTAGTCCGGGTAATTATTTTTGACACTGTTTATACCAAAGTAGAAACTCTCTGGATGTAGAACATTTGTTATAATCTTATTTTTCTGAAATAATTTCAACAAACAAAACAAAGAAAATGAAATATTGTGATAGTGTATAAATTGTTGTGCAATAACTAAGCCAGTTGTTGCTTGCGGATACTGTATTCATCAAAAAAGTGTTTTATTTTTTGATATTGCTGCCACCACATTTACGATAACAAGTGCTTTATGATAGGCACAGGAAAGGCCAATGGTTTACATGGATGTTCAGATGGCAGTATTTAGTATAAATACTGAGCATGAAAAAAATGAAAGTGTGTAATAAATATACTGGCATATAATATATTTCTGGTGTAATGTAAATATGTGGAACAGAAATGATTCTTTAAATGTTGAGCTTCTTACAACTGCTTGCTTAGAATAAATGAACTGTCAGAATAAATGAACTGTCAAACACTAAAGCCTGTTTAGTGCTGCCAGTATCATAAAATAGTAAGAAGTTGTCTGAAGGTTGAATTAAAATAAGGTAATTTAGCTCAATTAAGATAGTAGAACGCTGTATAGTAAACATGTTTAGATACCATCATGAAGTGACCCGTGTTATAGAACACTGACATTCATTCTTGATTGAAGACTGTCAATTAGACGCAGTGATAACAGTACAGATTAGACACTCTTTGCTGTGTGGATCTACAATTTCATGTGGTTCTTTCATTTCAGTCAGTTCTGCCCTGAAAATTAAATTTGATATTTTTGCATAGTAACATGTTATGTGAAAAGAAAACATAATATCTAAAGTTTCTTATTTATTGATGTGTGAAGCATAAGGCTGCAGTATAACCTTTTATTACAAGTTACTGCTTGGTATTTGTGTTCAGCATGCATATATTTGCAACTGCATGCAAACCTTTTCTTTGAAAACCTTTGTGAATTTCTGCCATCAGGTTTTTAGTTACATCTTTGTTCTCATAACAAATTATCCAGTACTCACTACAGTGCTTTTCTAGACCTGAAGTAGGACTAACCAAATCAAAAAATGTGCACTCAGTGATTCGACTTGCTATTTACATGTTTTTACCCCCGTCATCTGGAAATATAGAAATCACTCTCTTGTGGTATCATAACAAAATTTTACCTATATCTTCCTATGCAAAATATTTAGAACAGTATATAGACCATGCACAGCAGTATTTTGGATTGATTTGTGAATTGCATAGGGCTTTTTGATGAGGTGATTAGATAGCATCCATTGATTGTTATATTTCCTGAATGGGGATGGGGCATCCATGAGAACATATATTACAGAGAAGAGTTAGAATGCTGCACAAGTACCTAAAAGAACCTTGGAGGTGGGCAAGCCCTGCTTTTACCTGCACAAAATCTGTCTGTAAGGTGAAAGATAAGGTGGGCCTCCCTTCTGCAATATTCCTACTGTCTCCCATAAACTCTACATAACCTTTCCACTGGAGTATTCTTAGTAAGTTATTCTGACTCACAGAGTGGAAGTAGGAATGCGAAGCAGAAAAAATAAGATAGAAAACACTAGGGGAGTGCAAATGTTTTCAGGTTGGTCATCCTCCAAGGATGAGGAAATGATGGACAAAATGAAATAGATACATTGTGTTAAGGGATATCTGGTTTAGTTACTTTCTAAATTATATATTATAAACAGTATCTCCTCTTTCTGGTGTTGTTAAGTTTTTTAGTACTTCAAAGACTCTCGGTAGCTTTACTTAAACTTTGTTACAATAGTGTGATTGCACAATATTTCTCCTGTTCCTTTTCTCTGCTGAAGTTTATGTGGCAATAACATTTTTATATTTGAAGGAACGTACATAAATGCAAAAACTAGTTAACATGCTCTTTCTATAATCTACTTATATACACTATAATTTATTTTGAAGGTGTGTGGATTCTTCTAAAAACTGCCATATCTGTAAATTATTTTAACAATTGTTATTGAGCACTGTAAAACATAATATGAGAAGTGAGTTTATACTGCTAAGGGTATGCCTAAGGATAATGTGTTCCTAATGAGAATTGCTTCTATCATATTGTGTGATTCAATTTGTTCCAGAAGAAACAAGTCTACTGTTTCCTGTTAATATTATTTTAATAGCAACATTTAACATTTTAGGTTAGTTTATAGGAAGCTATGCAGTCGATGTTAATCGCTGATCACTTTGTTTACCTTAAGGCAGATATTGAGCCTACAGTAAACATTATTAAAAATAACTATTCTTCTTTTCCATTACTCTAAACTGTATTAGACACACCTGCTTCAGCACTAGTATTTACCATTTTATAACACATTAAAATCTATGGATGAAGCAAGCCCTTCTTTCAAAACAGCCTTTTGCTTTTATGTTATTATGATGTTTTTGTAATTATTTGCTCTGGAAAGCTAACAGCTTCAAGATACATGATTTATCAAATGCTGTAACAAAGATTTACCTGTGTGTGTGTGTGTGTGTGTGTGTGTGTGTGTGTGTGTGTGTGTGTGTGTGTGTGTGTGTGTGTGTGTGTTGTATCTATCTATCTATCTATATATATATATATATATATATACATATTCAAGAATTGTAGAAGAAATCTGTCAGAAAATTCTTTATATGAAAATGTTTTAAAAATGAAGACTGTGCATATGAAAACTGCAACTGATCTAGATCAAATGCATTTTAGCAACTAAGACAAACTGATTTGTATGAGTATGACACACAACAAGCACACCTTTATCAACTAAAATTGATTCTTACAAGTGTTGTTTTGCTGAGCATTCATTCAATGTGAGCATGTTACTTTATTATGTTAATCATGGCAGAATGAGTGCAACATTTTTAAGGCAATTACAGAATGAGACATTTTATATAATGACATGAAGAGTTTGGCACATATAGCCAAATATACATTTACTGATGCTTTTACAAATTATACTACTTCAGAAGAGCTAGTGTTAGTAGAGACAATGAAAAAATTCACAGTTGGAAATAGATGCTTATGTGGTGGGGATAGACAGCCACTTGATGGAGCAAAAGCAAAACTATCTTAAATTACAGTCATGCTTAGTAGCCAACTATGGTGCAGACTGTTGGAATGGACTATTTGGCTGAAGTGGTCTATTGGCTCTTAAAATACTTTTCAGGTGTAGAACAATTTTTGAATCATTCATTCCATGCTGAATGCAAACAATCACTAATCAGAAGACGTAGAGTACTCATGATTTGAATATTTTTTTTTGTTTTGCTTTGGACAATCCTTATGCAGACCACAATAAGGGGGTTGCAACTTTCACTTTCCTTAAGTACTCTAGCTCCAAGGTTATCACAACTCAAAACTAAAGCAGTTGCTTGCTTTTTCTCGTATAGTATGCCTACCAACCTTTCTATTTGTTCTGGTGACTTTGGAATGTAGAAGCTGCTATTCTGAAAAAATATGCATCAAAAACTTCTGATTTAAGCACTTTCATTATGAAATTATGTAGAACATCCACAATCTATCCAGCAATTTCTTTATTGGAGGAAAATAATACTTACAGTGGTCTGTTTGGCTCAAAAGACATTTACCAAATGATGGTCATTTACAGATAATCAGTCGATGCCAGTTAGTGTAACTTTGAATATAATTATACTGTACTGTTAGAAATTGAGATGATGCATTCTACATATGTTTCGATAGTTATTTTATTATGGTACTAACTTTATGGTCTTAAATTTTACAAAAGGAATGGTGAGTTCCTAGATCACTCATCAGACATTTTTATGCATTAATAATCCAGAGAAGAAATCCAAGGATAGTGTTCAGCAATTCTTTGCAGCTTAGTGAACTGGATACACATCTTTGTTCTCTAATGTAATACACAGGTGCTGCAAACAGTCAATATCAAAGAATGTAGATAAAGAATTATTAAAATGATGGTGATCCTCTTTCTTTAGCAGAAGATTGAAAAAATAAGTGAAAACATTCTATCATGATTTGAATTGGATCATTGCATAACAAACAACTTCTACCAATCAGAAGCTTGACCAGTGTTGATAAAAAATTGAGGCTTTTTCTTTTATTTAAACATGGGAGTGGCAAACAGAATACCTGCCAGTGTTTCATAAGTTAAACTGATACATTATGATTTTGAAAGCACTGTTCAGCCGTTGCTGCTCAACGAACATTCTGCTGGTATCCCATGATTCCAATCCCACATATTGTTAACTGGCAGGCACTAGAGCAGTTCATTTAGACCTCATATAGGACTCCCCAGTGTAAACCAAATCATATAAGTTAATGCAGGAAATATATATTGTATTCTTTAGCTAAGGAAGAAAAACAGTAATGTAATGACATAGCAACACAATTCTAATAATAGGTATTTTCTGGAATTTATTCTTGAGCCATGCCAAAGGTTTGAATGGTGCAGCATTTTTACAATAAGATATAACTTATTACCTGCAAATAAGTTACACTAGAACATAGAATAAAAAAGTAAAAAAGGAAGTTTCACCTGGCTATGTTTTGTTTTGAAGGACAGATTTATAGGCAGAACACAGGCATGAAGGAACATGCTATGATATTTCAAGAAATACCATGGAAATGATTCAGTTTATGATGTTATCTTTATTCTTAAACCACTGGTGTTATTTCACAACCTGTCTTAGTACTTTAAGTGAATAATGCACCCAGTAATTACTAGATTACAAGAATTCCTTCACATGGTAGGACTTGCTTTCCTTTCTTGACTTCCTAACTTCAGTTTCACTTTGTATAATCACACCATTTTTAATTGTATTTAGTTATTTATTCTTTGTTGATTGGATTAATCCCATTAGTCCAGTGTCCTATTTTCAAGGGAGAAGTCCTAAAGTGATATTATACAGGGAACAGAGGAGCTTCTACAACTCTTTTTTCACTAAGTGCAACAGGATCTTTTTCATTCACTCGAGATACCAACAGCTCAAGCAGATGGGACCTCATTTTTTGTCTCATTTGAAAGATGGTACACACAGGAGTACAACAACCCTTTTATGCTGCTCTGTAGTATCATTTTTGGAAAAATTATTCTAAGTACCTGGGGTAAGAATAGAACTCACAGTCTTCTGATCTTTAAGCACTAAAGGCTAGCATGTTACCTGTTAAGCAATTGACACTGACTTACTAATGCTAATTGCCAGTAAAAAGAAAATGTTTTATGCAAAATTATCAGTAAATTATGGTTTATAGAGCAATGATAACCATAATATTTATTTTGTAGAACTGCCTGAAAATACTGTTACAGTCCATGAAATTTTGAACGTACTTCTAATTTTGAAAAAGCTGAAAAAATGAATCAATACTACATGCAAATTGCTGTATTCTTTCTCTAAAATCATTTATAACATACATATGTATTGCTCATTTAACTGATTGTTTGACAAAATGCTACCTCAAGGGATGCTGTACTAATGTTTCATGACAGAGTTTTGTGAGATTTACGATAAATAAAAATTGATTTCTGAGGGTCACTTCACAACATAAACCATAAAGACCAAAGACACAAGCAATTTGCACATTGTATCCAATTTTAGGCTACCTTAGCTGCATTTACAAATTTATCTATTTGTCTGTTTAACCCTTGCTTTTAATAACAGTCCTTCAGCAGTAAAATCAGATTTTTTGTAAGGACACTTGGAACTATAAAAAGGAAACAGAAAGGAAACCTAGCTCAAATGCTCTGCTGCTATTTTACCCAAATATTTACTCGCTAAGGGTTTATACTTCAGTCATCAATAACTTGAAGTATCTCAATAGAACAGGCCTTTGAAGGGTGCCTTAACAAAATCCATATGAAGCAAAACGATGAAATCTGACTTAGAACAAAACTACATGGTACAGAGTGTTGTGCAATTCAGTCGTCAAAACCAAGAACAGTATATTTGTGCTTTGCCTTATGAATATGTCTTTGCCACATCTTGGCCTTGTTACAGCAAAGTGTGTAAGACAAATATACTTGTGGGTCATGAAAAGCTATAATAAAGTAAAAAAAAAAAAAAAAAAAAAAAAAGACACTGAACAGCAAACACCAAAATGATAACAATGTTAGATACATTGTACTAATGTTGCTATTTTGCTGTTGTGCTCTAGCAATGCTGCAGTGCTAACATCCAAAATCAAAATGGAACAAAAGTATCAACTGCACTGGTTTCTGGTAGACAGAAAGACAACAGACACAAGCATACACACAAACATACATTCTGGCACACATACAGAGTCACACAAACATCCAGAAACATTCAAAATCCACAGCTATGCTTTAAGTCCTGAAATTCATATGAGCCGAAGTTACAAGTCATCACAAATTTTGTAGTTTACATGTGATTATTATAATGTATACTCTTTTTACTGACATGATGATACAACATTTGTTTAGATGCCTAGTTTTAATGGGGAGAGATATGCATAAATATAAACAACATAATGTTACATTATATTTTGACTAGTAGCAACAGCTGAGTAAGAATGTGTATAAAATAAATGAGAGCCTGACAACTAAATATCAACAAATTCAGTGTATCTTGATCAGGTGAAATGGTTTAGCTGAAAACCATTTATTCCATCTAAATTGCAGTTTTTTTGGAAAAATGTTATGTTATTGAGGTTTCACAGAAAAAACTAATATTTCTCTTACTTTGTAGGATATGTGTTCTTAAAGCATCTGCAGCAGAATATTATTTCTGCACAACATTTCATAGTTGTTTGGGTATTATACCTAATTATAACTGTAGACAATAATTTTCTTTTAGCAGAGCATTGTCTGTTGCAGTGACTGAATTAACATTTTTTGCATTATATGTACTAAATTAACAATAGTAGTTTGTAAAGGGATGACATATCTTTTTTGAAATATATGTCTAGTTTTAATAACATAACTTAACATTACAACATTACACTATCAATCTCTTTTGGTGGTTGGCATAATTGTTTTAGAAAATGCACCCATTAGGAAACGTTTCTTGTGGCACAAGGTATAAGTGAAGTGAGTTTAGAGAAATAAAGTAGTGCAGGTTTTGAATCCAGTTTACAGATACTTTTATGAAATGCAGCTGCTCCCTATCCCTATTAAACTGCAAATTGGACAAATGGATAGTTAATCAGAAATTCACCCCTGGTCTGGCTGCTATGTCTCTGATGGACAGAGGCAGTCAATAAATCACCCCCTATATAAATCAAATTTCTGGGTCACATTTTGGGTTGCACGCCTAGGCTTATAAGGGCCATAGTGGGTGTTAGACTGGTATACACGTATGGACCTATGAACCTTATCCGGGATTAATAAAATTGTTTGCGGCATAGAAAATGTCACCAAAACCAGTTTACTGTATTTTTGAAAATTGTCATTGACATGAACATGAAGACTGAGAGCTGATCTAATGGTAATACACAGTGCTAATGAGGAAATGAGGAAAACGTTTTAATTGAATTTTTCAAAAATGTTTTAGGTTGGGTGTTAATAACTCTAGATTATGCTGAGCTTGTTTTATAGTGATCCCAGGTAAATCTAAAGAATGGTCCTGGTACATTTTTCCTGTTTCTGCTGATCTTTCTTTTAATGAAAATCATTAGATTCTTATCTGTGTTGCAGATTTAAAATTAGTGGCCTAAGAGATGACAGTTTCAGATTTTTTATTGATACAAAAAGATTAAGCTAAATTGATCCCATAGAGCAAAGACTAGCAGATGCACTTTAATGTAAAAAATATTATCTGATTGTCTCATATTTTCTCTTAGGCAAGCTTACCTTTATTTAACAAACTTAAATAATTCACTCTAACAATTAAATGTAGTAATCCATGGTGTTTGGAAGTAAGGGGCAATTTTGTATGTCTACCTTAGGACTATCAGAAGATAAGGGACCTCTGCTCCAAGCAGTCAGTGCTTTTGAGACTTTAAGTTCATACTGTTTTTTTCCTCTTTGATTGCATTACAAAATTTCCTTTATGTTACACACTTTTAAAAAATGTGATTGTTTCATTTTTTAGCATTTCATCATGCAATGTGTTTTCATTACCAGCATAGATTTTATTAGTTTCTTCATAATTTTACTAAACCACTTTCTGTGCAACTTAATTTCATGCCTTCAAGCACAATGACACATTTTAGACTGTTGTAAAATGGTTTTGTCCTGCACAGTACCTTTTCTGTAATTACATGTATGTCTCCATCACAGGTCTATATTACGTGATCGAAGAGTCAGTTCATCAAATGGCATTTTACAGTGAAAATGCCATTCAGCGAACTGTTATAGTGAGATTGTGGTACAGTGAAGATCTGAATATTTGCACTTTCCTCACTGTAGTGTGATCTCGGAATTGGTAATTATAATTAGCGGGACGGGGGTGCAGCCCCCCACAATAGCGAGTTCGAGGTCCGGCATTTTCGGCCTTTAGGCTGTTCGACATTAAACTATTCGGTATTCTAATATAGACCCTCCATCCCATATTATTGTATTCCATTGTCTCATGGGTTTAATATGAAAAAATCATATCTACTTCTATTGACACGATTGTTTTACCCCAAAACATCCCAAAGCTTGCGATGCAGTTACTCAAAACACCAGCAAACCTAAGACTACAAAAACAATTTTTTTTTTGTATGGGCCTTCCCTGATGTCATTCTGGATGTCAGGTAACTGGCTACTGACAAATACTAGTTTTCCCCTTTCAGTCTTTTACTTGGGAAAATTCATATCTTGAACTTTATCATATATTCGTATGACTTCTTATGCAGTCCCACCATGGTCTTTGATGTGTCATTTATCCTACGTATCTGACTGAGAAAGGTGTCTGTAATAGTAAAATATGCAACAAGAATGGTTCTCACAATAGTTCTATATAGCTGGTTAATGATCTCCCCTTGTTTTGGTGATGATGAGTATATGTTTTATTATATTATATTACAGTGTAGTATAGTATGTTTTGTTTTGCCACATTATTGTCCTATTTTGAAGTCATCAGAGGTAACAATTTCTGCCTTATCCTCACCTCAAGTAACTTATTTTCAGGAGTTTGTAAATTACATGCATTTTCACTACTTTATTGCACTAAATTTCAACTATTAAACTTTTAACAGTTGTTTAAGTGTTTGTGGCTCTGCTTTCATGTTGTCAGTGCAACCTGGCATTTCTTCCTGTGGTAAGCATAATGTCTTCAGCAAATTGATGGTGTTATATGTTCCACAACCTTCTCATACCTGGCAATGATCTTTAACAGCTACTGTTTTATAGAATTCATCTTGTCGTCTTGGCTCGCTGTGTATACCCATAAGACACAAAAATATGTTGACGTACTGAAGAAAAGAATGATACAACTTCCACAGCAGGATGTCATATGTTAACTACTGTAAATTACAATGGGAAAAAATGCAAGCTTGGAAACTAAAGTATCAGCAACATTTAATTTAAAATCAATGTTTCCATATACTTTCCAAGTTAACTTATTTCCTAAACCCTTGGGAAAAGGTCTGGCCTTAGGTAATCTGGCACCCAAGGTGAAGGGGCCCATGTCACTCCCCCCTCGCCAACACTGGCCAGTGCTTTCACATGCACATAAACCAGTGCCACCTGGTCTCTCCTTCATTCTGGCCTTCCCACACCATCCAGATTACATTTTTCTACCTTTTCTCAGTTTGTCCATACTGTTTCATTTTTTTCTGCCTTCTTTTACTCATTCATTCAATGATTCATTCATTTATTCAACACATCTAGGTAAACCTGCACTCTGATAACTGTGGAGGAAATAATATTATTAGGTCAGGGGACTGAAGGCCACTAGGGCAACCAGAAGCCATGGGGAATTTTGATGCTCTCAGGTGCATTTTAGAGTTTCTTTTTTAAACAACTTCTTCATTTACTTCTCATCCTTGCTTTGCCCTGCATCCTTTCAGCAGACTGCTCTATACTGTAATAATTTGGGGAAATAAGAACAAACTTTACAAAACCAAACACACCTGGTCACAGAACCACCAGCAGAAGGATTCTGGACACTGAACGATTTAAAATAAACTGAACAATTTAAAATAAACAGAAAACTAACTAGAAATTAAATGGATAAGCTCTTTCATTTTATTAATGCTTAAAACTTCTTCAGATCTGGGTAACCATATTTGCTCTGTAAATCAAATAAACTGTGATTCATACCAGAGTCCTCTGTGCTTTAATTATTTAGACTCATACACTGTTTTTTAGCAATGTTCTTTTTCATGTTAAAGGATGTATACCAATAAAATGCAAAAATGAATTGCTATCAGCATTCATTTATTTTATGGTTTACACTAAGTCCGTAGACTCTCACTACAAGTTCCTAAGCACCCTGGAATCTATCAATGTCCAATCCAATACTCTCATACTGGGTGACTTCAACTACCCTTCCATCAACTGGGAAAACTGTTCAAGTACCAATGTACAGGCCCAGTGCTTTCTGGAATTTATCAATTCCAGTGCCCTGGACCAGCTCATTCTGACCTCCACTAAAGGAAGCAACATCCTCGACCTGGTTATCACCAATATGGGAGACCATTGCTCCACACCTATAGTCAATTCCTCCCTGGTTAAATCTGACCACAAACTGATCACCATGGAAATCTCCATCTCACCTACTCTCCCGCTATGGTAACTACCCTGAACACAAATGCATGGCCCTTGCCATACCAAATAGAACTAAGGTGCTCTCTTTCAAAAAATAGAAGCCATTCTGTTGGTCCCCAGTCATCAATAAACTCTACAACAGAAGGAAGAAACTGTTGCTGAAAAAATGAAGTCACAAGACTGGAAAACCTCCCTTATCAGTCTCAACAAAAAGCTGAGATCACTTGTCAAATCCTCTAAAGCCAACTGTGAAGGCAGAATTGAGGCTGACACCAAAAACAACCACAAAGCCTTCTATAGCTATATCAGAAACTTCAAAGGCAATACCCAGAATTGCTCTGAGTTATTGCACAATTGGCACCTCCTATACTGAGCAAACAGATATAGCCAACATACTGGCTGACAGATTCAGTGGCAACTTTACACCCGCCCCCCCAGGGCCCTATCACAGTACCAGAAGAAAGCCTGGTACCCACCATTTCTGCAGCACAGGTAAAAGCTGCATTGTCCAAAGCCAAGAATACAGTATCCATGGGATCTGATAATGTCCCTGACTGCGTCCTACATGAGCTACAAAATGAACTGGCACCACATCTGTATGCCCTGTTCAATCGCAGCCTTACCTCAGGCTATGTCCTTAACGAATGGTGTACTGCTACTGTCATCCCGCTGCATAAAGCGCGAGCAACTGCAGACCCTGGGAACTATTGCCCCATTAGCCTGATGAGTCTGGTATGCAAAGCTATGGAGTGCATCATCATGGACCTGCTTAACAAAGATATAGGCAATTTCCAAACTCTTGACCTCACTCAGTTTGGCTTTGTCAAGAGGAGATCTTGCCTGCTGAACCTGGTTGACTTCTTCAAGGCAGTCACCAAGGCTGTGGATGGGGGTAAGGCAATGCATACAGCCTACCTCGACCTGGCCAAGGCCTTTGATACCATTCCCCACTCAGGTATCATTGATAAACTCACCAAACTAGGCATCAATTCTTACATCACTGGGTGGGTTGCAAATTGGCTCACAGGCAGGACCCACAGAGTGAAAGTTGTGGATTCCAAGTCAAACTGTCGACCAATCACGAGTGTGAGTCCCACAGGGCTCGGTCCTGGACCCTCTCCTTTTTGGCATCTACTTCTCAGAAGTCCAGGACAACACAGAAGGACTTTGGCTGGCCAAGTTCACTGATGACTGCAAGCTAAGAGTCAATGTTAAGTTGTCAATCTCGCCTTCATTCTTGCTTGATGGGTTCGGAGCCGATCCTCGGCTCCGACTCGGCACTTACTAAGCTCGAGAGTCACTTTTACCAGCTCGAGGCAGCCCCATATACCATGATGCAAGGCGGTAAGTACCTAGATCTCGTTTGCCGCTTCACTGATGAGGTCCTCCTTTTACCAGCTCCTGGTAAGTGATTTGCTACTTTGCTATTTTAGCCCCTTTTAACAAAAAAACCCTTAATTGTTAGTTTTATATCAGTTTTAAACCTTTTCTGACAGAAAATTCTCTGTCTCCTCTTACTTTTTTAGTCAGAATTTCACCCATCCCATCCCCCCCCCCTGTTAGGGTGTGTGTGTGTGTTTACTAGTTATACCTTTTGGTATATTTAATTTAATTTCTTTGACTGGTGTGTGTGTCTGTGTGTTTTACACCATGTCTAAAGAAAGGGTCTCAGGCTTTAAGAAGTGTGACTCGTGCTGTCAGAAAATGTCTCTGACAGACGGTCACACTTCTTGCCTGTACTGTCTGGGGCCTCTTCACCTGCAGGACTCCTGTGCTATATGTCATTCTTTCAGCCAGAGAGTCCTGCAGGAAAGAAGAAATAAGCTGATTTTGAGGGGCCTTCTTAAGCCGGAGGGCTCTCCGGCTAAGTCAGCTCCATCCAAGACTTCTAAGTCTTCCAAGGCCCAGGCTTCTGTGTCCAAGCCTGCGGCCTCGGCTCCGACTCATTCAGAGTCGAGATCGCTCGGCTGGAGCCGATTCTGGGTTAACTAAACCTTCGGCACTGATGGCTATCGGTGCCGATTCTGGTTCGACCACTTCGGTGTCAGCTCCGATCGGTTCCGACCACCATGTGGCTCAGGCATCGGTGTCGGCTCCGATCGGCTCCGACACCGTTACTTTTGTGGCTGTATCGGCTCCGGCTGGAGCCGATGCATCGAAGCTACCTGTCGGCTCCGATAAGTTGTCGGCTCCGACAGGTTCAATAGTTTCATCGGTTCCGATGGCTCCTTCGAGGAAGAGGTCTAGGTCTCCTTCCTTGGAGCCGATACTTTTGGCTCCGGCTTCGCCTCTCCTCTCGGAACGGAGCCATCGGAGCTGATCTTCAAGGTCATCCAGGCTTTCTGACCATGATTTAGAGAGAGTGGTCAGTAGGTTACTTAAGTCACAGGCACTGGCCCAAATGTTACATAGTCCGTCTCAACAGACGGCTATTGGTCCACACCCCATTGCAGTTCCTCCTTCAACTCTACCCCAGAGCTTGGAGTTGGAGTCTTCGGGAATGGTTACTGCTACGGCTGAGGGACAGATACCCCCTTCTGTTCCTTCAGCCTCTACTCTTATCTCCTCTTCGAGACCTTCCTTAGAGGGATTCGTGGCGGGCTTCCATGGTCTCCTCCGAGGGGGTGAGTGGCATCGGACCCTTGTCCGAACCCGCTCTTCCCCTTGGAGCCTCGGCCTTGGTGAGCTCTGCTCCGACATCTGCCTCGGAGACTTCCCTTTCGGTGGTCCCTGGAGTTCCTAGCTCTTGAACGGGTTCTCTCGGACCTTCCTGGGAGGGGAGCATTCGAGGTGATGAAGAGTGTGCTGGCCACTGGTATCAGCCAGCAGTCTGTTCCCTTAGCTCCTCCCTCTATAGTGCCTGTTGACATCTCTGCCACTTCTCTTGCTACAGGACCCAGAGATCCTCTGCCTCAGGTTTCCCCATTGGGAATATCCCCCTCTTCCGAGGATTCTCCTGATGTTTCGGGAGATCCTCCTAGGAAGAGGACCTGTAAGAGGAAACATGTAGACTCCCCCAAGTCTATCACTTCAGATACTGACTTAGATGAGTCAGAGGGATCCCCAAGATCCCCCTCTGAGGATGTCTCCTTCTCAGACATCCTAGAACTCCTTAGACAGAGGGGAAACTGGCCCACCAATAATCCCTCTGAGGATGAGTCAGTATACCTAGAGGCGTTTGGATCTCGGCCCTCCACCTCCTGGGTGTCTCCCCCTTTCGACCCCCTTATGCAGGTTATTGCTAGAAAGGCGTGGGCTGCTCCTGACTCTGTAGAGCCAGTCCCTAGGAGGCCTTCAAAATTTATTACTGCCCCGTGTGATAAGCAATTCCTCACTAAGGGTGTCCCCGCTGATGCCATGGTGGTGGCTGCTGCCACCAAGAAGGAACTTGCAGATCCTTCCGTACCCGTCCATCCTCCTAATAAGGACTCTAGGACCATGGATAGGTGCGGTGGCGGATGTTTTCCTCAGCGACCTTTGCTATGCGTTCGCTGAATTACCTATGTCACTTTACCAGACTCCAAAGGGATATCCTTAAGGAGCTAGGTGATGTTGTACAGGATCCTACAGCTGCAGGGGCTCAGGAAAAAATTTCTTCGCAGCTAGGAACCCTTAATTCCATTGCAAACTCCTCCATGCGGCTAATATCATATGCTGCTGATGGAGCGAGTAGGGCCGCAGGTACAGGTGTGGCTCTTAGACGCCAAGCCTGGATGCAGCTATGTGACTTTGCAGATCCCTTTAAGGCGTCCTTCACAAATTCTCCCTTTGATGGGTCAGCTTTGTTTAGCCCTCAAGTGAAGGAAACTTTGACCAGGTGTGAGCAGGATGGCAAGACTCTTTCTGCCGTAGGAGTCCGTTTTTCCACCCCTTCTAGACCTTACCCCAAAGGACAGAAAGGTGGCAAAATGTGGTTCCATAAATCCCAAGGAGTCACGCCGGATTCACGTGGTCAGTTTACCCCTAGAGGCAGAGGGGTAACAACAACAGACGCCGCTCTAGAGGCAGAGGGGTCCAAAACCAGGGAAACAGAGAGCCTCTCTCTGACAAGCCCTTTCAGCATCCCTGAGGTGTTGCCCGGCTGTCCCTCCTTGGAGGCAGTCGGGCAAGATTATCACTGTACCCAGAAGCCTGGCACTCCCTCACTCAAGACAGATGGGTACAGTCGATCATATCCAAGGGTTACATAATTCCTTTCGAGGAAAGTCCTTTCTACCCCTCAAATTCCCTTCCAGATGTACCACCCGGTCTAAGGGAAATTGCAGAGTTAGAAGTCTCAAAACTACTGCAAAAAAGAGCCATTCAGCCAGTTACAACAGACCATTCAGAGCCCGGAATCTACTCAAGGTTCTTTTTGGTCCCCAAAAAGATGGGAGACTGGAGACCAATATTGGATCTCAGCAGACTCAACAAGTCTGTGAGAAAGACAAGATTCCGAATGGTCACTCTTCAGTCAATTCTGCCCTTCTTACAGAAGGACAACTGGATGTGCTCAATAGATCTTCAGGATGCGTACTATCACATCAAAATTCACAGACGCTCCAGGAGATTTCTATGCTTTCGGCTGGGGTCACACTTCTTGCCTCGGGGGAGTCTACATCATTTCCAGTTCAGAGCCCTGCCCTTTGGTCTCACTACAGCCCCCAGAGTGTTCACCAAATGCATGGCAGTGGTCACGGCTCACCCGAGACGTCAAGGATTCCAGGTGTTTCCGTATCTCGACGACTGGCTCCTTTCAGCCACCACCAGGCATCAGCTTATTCAAGCCAGGGATTACACAATAAAGCTTTGTAGTCTTTTGGGCATCTCGATCAACTTCGAAAAGTCATCCTTATCGCCCTGCCAGTCTATTACTTTCATAGGCGCAAACTTAAACACTGTTCGGATGTCAGCTACCCTTACAGATCAAAGAGTTTCAGACATTCAAAGTCATGTCAGGATCATTCTAGCCAACAAGAAAGTACAGGCCAGAATGGTTCTAAAGGTATTAGGCCTCATGGCTGCGGCCATTACTCTTCTTCCCTGGCTCGCTTCTACATGCGCCTTCTTCAGTGGATGCTGTTCACACAGTGGTCGTACCAACAACTTCCAATGCGTCACCAGATTCTGGTGACACAGACTTGCAAAGATCATCTTGCTTGGTGGATCACATCTCCCCAGGTTCACCAAGGCAGACACTTTGTACCCCCATCCCCAGTAGCCACTGTCACCACGGATGCCTCCCTGATCGGGTGGGGGGGTCATTATCAGGGCAGGATGGTTCATGGGACGTGGCAGCCGTTCGAGTACCACCTGCACATAAATGTCCTGGAGATGAGAGCAGTGCTTTTAACGTTGCAAGCCCTCAATGACTTTCTTCCCATAGGGACAATTGCAGTCCACACAGACAACATGTCTGTAGTTTGGTATATCAACAAACAGGGCGGAACCAAGTCCTACCCCTTGTGTCGAGAAGCGCTCAGACTATGGCAATGGGCAATCTGCTCTCATCGGTTTCTGGTAGCAACGCATATCCCTGGGAAAACCAACATTGTAGCGGACAGATTGAGCAGAGCTATTCTCATGCCTCACGAGTGGTCTCTCAAGCAATCTATAGCGGAAGAGATTTTTCTGGAATGGGGTCGTCCATGTTGCGATCTTTTTGCTACTCCCCAAAACAGCAAATGCCCAGACTTCTTCTCTCTCTTCCCTTTTCCAGGCCATCCCCCCAGAGACGCTCTGACCCAGGATTGGCCCCAGGGACTTCTTTATGCCTTTCCTCCATTTCCTCTGATCCCTCAAGTTATCCAGAAAGCAACCGTTTTGAGAGCCAGATTGATTCTCATTGCTCCTTACTGGCCTCGACAAGTTTGGTTCCCGTTCCTCCATCGTCACCTTTTGGTGCAGCCGTGGCATCTGGACCCAGTGCCAGATCTTCTGATTCACCAAACCGGTCAGCTGCACCGGTCTATCACTTCTCTCAACCTGGTGCAAAAAACTGGAAAACAGCAACCTTGTAGCCGGAAAGCCAACTCTAACCAAAGGAATTGAGAATTCAAAGTAACTTCTTTAACGCAAAAGTTTTTATTCTTAAAAAGTAGCGTTTTCGCCGTGGCTCCTGCCTCAGCTTCATCAGAAGAAAATACAAATGGAAACAGCTAACAAAAACATTTAAATACTCTCATAGAGGAAGTGACAAAACAAACCTAATCATGTGAGCTTAATTAAAAACAATTACATAATTAAAAACAAACAATAAGTACTTAACAAAAACTGTTTGTACTAAAATTAAGAATACATTCATTTTTCAGAATGTACTGAACTAGCTTGGCAGTTGAATCTAGATGCATTTAGACCTGTTGGCCTAAATGAGAACTGCAATATTTCATGTATATTGAAGCTGAAAAGTTATTTTAGGTAAATGTTTCAGACTTCTTCTTTAAGAACAGTGTGTTACTGACTTCTTGTGTAGTAATACTGATAGGTTCTTTTGAAAAATGGTTTTATATTACTAAAAGTACATTTTTATAATATACAATGAATGTATTCTTAATTTTAGTACAAACAGTTTTTGTTAAGTACTTATTGTTTGTTTTTAATTATGTAATTGTTTTTAATTAAGCTCACATGATTAGGTTTGTTTTGTCACTTCCTCTATGAGAGTATTTAAATGTTTTTGTTAGCTGTTTCCATTTGTATTTTCTTCTGATGAAGCTGAGGCAGGAGCCAAAACGCTACTTTTAAGAATAAAACTTTGCTAAAGAAGTTACTTTGAATTCTCAATTCCTTTGGTTAGAGTTGGCTTTCCGGCTACAAGGTTGCTGTTTTCCAGTTTTTTGCACCAGTTTGTTTGCTTTTTTACTACTTCTCTCAACCTCACAGCATGGTTGCTCCACTTCCTTCCTTAGCCAGGCTTCCTTTGATCTCTAACCCTGTTAGAGACATCATAGTAGCTTCTTTAAAATCCTCTACCAGGAGGATTTATGCAAGCAAATGGAAACGTTTCTCTTATTGGGCTAATGCCAAGAATATTGATCCTTTCACTGCCCCTGTTCAGGCAGTCCTGGACTTCTTAGCAGAGATTTTTCATGCAGGCTCCTCTTCTTCCACAGTCAGAGTTCAATTGGCTGCTATCTCGAACTTTCATGTCGGGATTGCAGATCACAATATTATGTCCCATAGGCTTTGTAGGGCCTTCTTGAAAGGAATTTTCCTGCTAAAGCCTCCAATCAGGAATCCTCCTCCTCAATGGGATCTAAATTTAGTGCTGACATCCTTGATTCTTCCCCTTCGAGCCAGCTGTTTCTTGCTCCCTAAAATTTCTTTCTTGGAAAACTTTATTCCTAGTAGCTATTACATCGGCCAGGAGGGTGTCTGAACTTCATGCTCTATCGGTTCGACCCCCCTATTTGGTTTTTCACAAAGACAGAGTATCATTGAGAACTAATCCGACCTTTTTGCCTAAGGTCGCCTCAAAGACCAATTTGAATCAATCCATTGATCTCCCTGTATTTTTCCCAAACTATTCAGACAGAGCCGAACAAAAACTACATTATCTTGATGTCCACTGCCAACTCAGATATTATTTGGACAGAACTGAAAAATTTAGGAAATCTGATCAACTTTTTGTTTCCTATGCGGATAACAAGAAAGGCCTTCCTGTCTCTAAAGTGACCTTGTCTAGATGGCTTTCTTCGGTCATCTCTGAAATTTATCTGCTCAGGGGAAAACAGCTGTGCTCAAAACCTAAAGCACATTCAACTAGGAGCTTAGCTACTTCTACAGCCTTTCAAGCTAGACTTCCTTTAGACACTATTTGTGCAGCGGCCACTTGGGCCACTCCTCATACTTTTGTTTCCCATTACAAATTGGACTTGGCCTCCAGGGATAGAGCCAGTTTTGGCTCTACAGTCCTCAAGAGTCTGTTCCATTGAGCCACCCAGGATAGAGGTGCTAGGGACGCGGTCCCATCAAGCAAGAATGAAGGCGAGATTGACAACTTAACATTAAGAAGTTATGTACCTACCATAACGTTCCATGTTAGTTGTCTTCTCTCGCCTTCTTTCTTGCGACCCTCCCTCTTTCCCCCGAGCCTGGACAGACCTTGTTTCTCTAAGGAGTTATTATGCTGAAGACCATTCAGTCCTGGTCTTTCTTACATCATGTAGGCTTTCTTTCTTTCTTTCTTCCTTTGGGAAGTGTTTTATGCTTGGTGCTACTGCCCTTTGTAATCAAACGAGATCTGGGTACTTACCGCCTTGCATCATGGGATATGGGGCTGCCTCGAGCTGGTAAAAGTGACTCTCGAGCTTAGCAAGTGCCGAGTTGGAGCCGAGGATCGGCTCCGAACCCATCAAGCAAGAAAGAAGGCGAGAGAAGACAACTAACATGGAACGTTATGGTAGGTACATAACTTCTTATTATCAACTCCTCAAGTGATGCAGACATCCTACAAAAGGGCCTCTCTGAAACCGATGATTGGTGTCGGAACCATGACCTGAAGCTTAACGCCAAAAAATACATTATCATCCCCTTTGGAAAAAATTCAGTTCCCATGAATTACCATGTTGATGGGAGCCCACTGAACACTGAAGGGGCCATAAGAGATCTGGGCACCCAGGTCGACAACCACCTCACCTTCGACTACCACATTGCTACTGTGGTCAGAAAGTCCTTCTACATGGCACATCTTATAACCAAAGGTTTAGCATCCAGGAAGAAAGAGGTCATCATCCCTCTCTACTCATCCCTTATTAGACCAATCATTGAATATAACACCCTGTTTGGCATGTACCTGACCAGACACCTACAACAGCTGGAGAGGCCACAAAAGTACCTCGCAAAAAGGATCCTAGGCCTTAAACACATGTCCTACATGGACAGACTCAAGAAACTTCAGTTGTTCTCAGTCTCTTATCATCTACTTACAGGTGATCTCTGCTTGACTTACAAAGCCATGTCCGACCCAGCCCTACTTAAAATACTACACCTAAAGAAATCCCATTTCCCCCATGCCACATGCTCCAGAGATCACAACCTCATTACCACAATTAACTGAACATGCTGGAGGGACAGGTTCATCTCCCAAAGACTGCCCATACTCTAGAATAAGCTTCCCGTTCATGTCAAGCAGAGCACCTTGCTGGCCCTCTTCAAGAGAAATCTTAACGAGTGGAAGGGTAACAGAAAGTTCACTCCAGGGATCATTCCAATTGCCCTATTGGATAGGGGCACTGTGAACTAATATCAGGTGGCACTGTGCCAGGGCAAATTGTTTGGGCTAGGTTTGTAAAGGCTCCAGGGCCATTACCCTAGTACACCTATGAACCTATTACTTTCATATAATGAAATATCCACAAAATTGATCTTAAAAGCCCAACTGGCAAATGAGGGGAAAAAACAGTGTTGCCATTGGTAAAAATGTACTGTTCCAATATCTGTTCCACAGTACTCTTCCAAATAAAAAGAAATACTGCCAACCCCCTCTCATACCAATCGTCTGTGCTGCACAGATGATATTGGTCATCACAAAGGTAATAAGTCTTCTTCCTGCCTACAGAAGGAACTTCAGGCCAACTTTATAGCTATATGGGACTGGCAAAACAAAAATAAGGTAATAGCCAATACTTCTTGACCAGCATTGCTCTTTCATAAACATGCCAAAATCCAAATCCAAAATGTCTTGGGCCAACTCAGACTTTCTTATATGACTTTTCATTTTCTCACTCTAGAGGCTGAATGGGTCACATTTGTAAATGTGGGTTTGAATATGGGTCATTCATCATTGCCTTGGGTTCTTCAGATAAAACCGCTCAGCTAGCAAAAGCTGAAAAATAAACCCTCAGATTCATTCACCTCTCCAGCAGATTTGAACAGCATTGAGTTGCTCTTACCTAAGGAAAATGGTTACCTATAAGTAGCAGAGCATCTCTCCTTAGGTTTATAGGTAAGTTAGCTGCCTTAGTGGGCAATTTTAAACCTAGCTAATTTCCCTTTCAAAAGTGACTGTGACGTAAACACCTTAACCATTATTAAAACTATAGCTATTATTCATTAATATACTAAGTTATAAAATCCTTAACCAAAGATACTGTCCCCATCTGCTCAATATATTGCCCATTAAACATTAAATTCTGCAGCTACTCTGTCCAAAACTCCAGTAGCCTTTTTTGCCTGACCTTCCTTCATTCTTGCAACCTTTGAAAGATTCTTCTCTAAGCTTGATCTAGTTTGCTGTAACTCATTACCTGAACCCATACAATTGGCAGGTAAATTCATCTCATTCAAGAAGTCACTCCATGTTCACTTGTTCAAAGAAAACATACATACTTGCTTCAGAGATAATTTATTTATTTTATTTATTTATTTCAGTTTGATAATCGGGAAGTCCACTGGGTCAAGAAGAGCTCATTTTCAGTGGAGGCCTGGGGAGAAAAGCTCCAGTGAACAATAAACAACATGCAAAGCTATACAATTGTTTTATAGTGTTGAGAAATACAGCATAAAACATATGAGGTAAATTAAACTCATGAAAAGAACTATAGATAATGATATATAGACATACAAAGCTATAGGCTTGAGAAATACAGCATAATACATATGAGGTAAATTAAACTCATGAAAAGAACTACAGATAATGAGATATAGGTGGTGGTTATGTATATACATAGTTAGATACAGTTAGACATAAGAGTTTCTAAATAGGATTAGCCAAGGTGCAATAGGAGACTGTCCGGTGTGGGTTTAATGGAGTCAAGTAGTAGGTGAGCAAAGGTGTGAGAAGTAGGTTTAGAGAGGCAGAGGGGTAGTTATGTTGGAGATTGGCATGGGCATGTCCATTTTAAAGATAGATGTGAGAACAAGAGAGATTTGAAGTTAGTCTGGTTTGATGTATTGCAAAGGGATGGAGGGAGAGAGTTCCATAGTTTAGATAAAGAGCAGGATAGCAGGAGGTGGCCAGGGGGTCATGAGGGTTTGTAGATTTGTAGGAGGTGTTGGTTTTCTGATCTAAGTGAGCAGTTAGGAATGTAGGGGATTAGGGGGGTAGAGAGAGAGGGGCAGCTGGAGGGTTTGAAGATGAGCTTGTGGGCAGTGGTGAGTTTAAGGAAGGTCAGGTAATTGGGCAGTTCAAGCCATTGTAGAGTATGGAGAAAGTGACAATGGTGGAAAGAGTTTTTTGAATTGGTAGCAAATTTGCTTATTTTATTGTAGCAGAATTTGAGTTTAGATTGCAGGCCAAGTTGGAGATTGATTAGTAGGGGAGCGCCATACATGAGAGAGGGGAGAAGGTAGGAGCAGGCTAGGGTTTTTCTGGTGGAGGGGGTGAGGTAGCAGCTGTGTCTATACAGGAGTCCTAGTTTTTGGTGTTTTTTTATGGTGGTTTGGATATGAGTGTCAAACTTTAGATGTTCATCAATGATGACACCAAGCAGGTTAGTGTTTGGTACAGTTTCGATGGGGATGTTATTCTAACTGAATATGGAGAAAGAGTCTTTGTCGATTGGGGAGTTTCTAGAGGGGGAAAAGATAATTGATTTAGTTTTATTAACGTTTAGGGCCAGGTGATTGTTTTGCATCCAGGTTTCTGTTTTAAAGAAACCTGCTTGAGTTTGTAGAAGTAGGTCAGAGGGGGAGCATGCTGAGGAGATGATTGTTGAATCAACAGCATACTGTATTAGTGAGGATTCAGGGATGGTGTGGTGGAAATTATTGATAAATATGTTGAAGAGCAGAGGACCCAAAACAGAATCTTGGGACACCCCAGTGGGGGTGTGAAGGAAGGGAGAGGTAGAGGATTTCCATTGGATGGCTTGCTGTCATTCAGAGATGTAGCTAGAGAACCAGTCTATGGTTGAAGTAGAGAGGTTGAGAGAGGAGAGTTGGGATAGGAGTAGAAGGTGGGAGACAGTGTCAAAAGCCTTGGATAGGTCAAGGAACAGGGAAGGTACAAGTTTGCCAGAGTCAAGTGCTTGGTTAATGGTCTCAAGAAAGGATAGGAGGGCAGTCATGGTGTTGTGGCCAGGGCAGAAGCCATGTTGAGTGGGGTTGTGGAGGTTGTTGTGTGTTAGATATGGCATCAGTTGTGCATGGATCCATTTCTCCAGGATTTTAGACAATGGAGAAAGGATGGCAATAGGCCTAAAATTGGTGGTGTCAGTGTTTTTTCCTCCTTTATGAAGTGGGATGATGTAGGTATGATGCCAGATAGATGGGACATATGCTCCTTGGATGGATCTGTTTATTAAGATGGAAATGGAAAAGGCAATGCTGTCAGCAGATAGTTTAAGGAATGCTGATGGTAGATTATCAGGTGCATTGTGGCTAGGTTTTAGTTGGAGGAGACTTTTTTTAGTACTTGTGGGGATGAGTTTTAAGTTGAAGGGGGAAGTGGGAGGTGAGCAGTATGTTATCGGAGGGGTGGAGGCAGGTGTGGTAGCGGTTGGGGGGTGTGAGGGAAAGAGGAAGACAATTTAGCTATACAGTCAACAAAGAAGGAGTTGAATTGGGTGGCAGTTTTAAGATTGGTAAGATTTGAGTTAGGGCAGGGGTTATCTTTGTTACCTGAGTGAAGGAGGGAGGAGGCTGTGTCCCAGAATTTTTTAGGGTTCGTTAAGTATTTGCATTGAAGTTTGGAAATATTTTGTTTGTTTTTTTTTTTTGGTATTTTTTCCACGTTTTATCTCATTGGAGCATGGTAAGTTTGGTATATTTTGAGAGACTTTGGACTTGACGTGTTTAGAGGAGCTTAGTTGTTGAGTAGGTTTAAGAATGTATCATTAAAGTGGGTGATGACATTATCAAGGGGCAGGGTACTTAGAGGAGACCAGTTGATGAATTTTAGACATTTGGAAAAAGTTTGTGGATTGAAGTAGGCGAGGTTGTGAGTCTGAATGTAGCGATGTTGTCTATGAAGAGGAGTGATAATCGGCGAAAGTAGGCAAGTGGTTGGTCTGGAAGGATTCCAGAGTTAGAGATAAGGTTGGGAAGGGATGTTAAGATCCAGTGAATGATGGTGCCAGAGGCCCCATCTTTGTTTGGCCTGGTAGGAGAATTTATTAGTTGGGTGAAATTGAAGAGATTGATTGTGTGAGAGGGTGCTTGTGAATTTATTGTGGCCCAGTTAATGCTTGTGTCACCTAGGATATATGTTTCATTTTTAATGTTGGAGGAAAACCAGGAGAGAATATACTCTAGTACTGGGATGTTATTGCCTGGGCTTATATAGAGGGTGGCTATGCATATGGACTTGTGACTTGATGATTTTTAGTAGAGCTATGGTTATTTCAGCATTGGCAATGCTGTGGATATTTCAGGATTGGCAAAGTTTGGGATTTGATTGGTGTATGGGGTGATATAGGAGGATGGGTAGATAATGGCTACACCTCCCCTTTTCTTGTTAAGTCTGTCACTACAAATCATTTGGTAGCCCGGTGGAAGAATTTTGTTGCCCTTTGTGAAGGATTTTAAGCCTGGTATCTGAGATGGCTGTTATGTCAAGGTGGTTGAGGGAAAGCCAGTCATGGAGGTTGGGGATTTTATTTCTGAGGCTTTGGGCATTGAATGTGGTGAGGCAAGTGGATTTGGGAGTTTGAGGTTGTGTGGAAGGGGAGTTAGAGGTTAGTGTAGTGGACGTGGGCCCGGGTTTGGGATGAATGTCGCCGGAGAGTGAGAGGAAAAGTTGGTGGAGGATGAGTTTAAGGTAGTTTAGTGTGGATAGAGGGTTAGAGTTTTGGAAGTGGTTGGAATTTTGGGGGTTTGGTTGAGGGTGTGTGTTATGTGATGGTGGGATAGTTAGGATTTTGTAGTTAAATAGTAGGGTTGGGGTGTTAGAGTAGAGCTCATGTTGGTGAAAGGTGGTGTGGATAATGAATAATATGCTTTAATGCCTTCTCACTGAGTAAAACCCCACCCATACTTTATTTACCTATATCAGTCCTATCGATTTTCTCTCCTCTTTATCTACAACTCTTTGTATCATCTCTCTCTTATACTGTTCCTTTACTTCATCTACATGAGTGTTGAGAGTTAAGAGAGGTTCATAAAGTATATGACTGAAGGAAAATTCATTAGTTTCAAATGCCGATTTTATATTGCCTTGCATTCCTTGCCATGCTTATTGTGTACTCTAAACATACATCTGCACTGATGGAACAATGTTACTTTTTATGTCACAATCTTTCTTGGTTGTATTACAGTGTACTACAATTTTATCTACTATTAGCATATAGCTATTATTCTGAATGCTTAGTTTATTTTAAAAGATTAACTTTCCTTCTGTTTCTTTCTATTTTAATACATTTATACATATTGCTTTTGCAAATGTTTGCCTTTTGTATTACATTTGCATCTTCAATGTGCTTAATTCCTGAGTCTTATGTTTTTACTGAATGTATCTTATTTTTGCCCCCTCCCCCTTGGCTCAGGTCCTGGCTATATATGGTACTTGGACTAGTCTGCTCACCCAGTTATATCTATATATCTATCTATATATATATATATATATATATATATATATATATATATAAACTAAAATGGAATAAACTCAAACAAGGGACTACCATACACCAGTTTCTCCGCCAAAAATTGTATGGGTGCCCTAGGTGCCATAGTGGCACCCATAGTTATCCCAACTGACACTGGCTCACCCATCCTTGGGGTGGGTTTTCCCTTGCTGCTCTTCCACCACCAGCAAGCAGAGACTCACAAGCAATGAAAAGGCTCAGTGTGCTGTGGATGTGGGCTTGCTGCTACCAAAACAGTGACACTAGTCCTCATTAGCATGTTTATGGATACAAACACATGAACAGTCAAGATATAGTAGACCCTTAATGTGACATGAAAGTTTACACCAGCTCCCTACAGGTAGATTGCAAGATGTAAGCAAGGGCACAGACCTCCCTCATAGCTACCTGTATGACAGGCTCTTCACCCCCCTTTTGCTTGCTCAACAGCAACAGGTGAGGGCTTAATGATCAGCAAGCATGATTGTAAAAAACACCTAGAAAAAGCAAATGAATCCTCCCAGTGAGGCACTATGGTCCTTCTCATGCATCCTAGCATTCTAATTGTAGACCCCTTCTCAGAGTTCCAGCAATGCATCCAAATATCCAAATTCCCAGCTTGTCAACATTGACTTTTCAAGCTTTCTACTACAGATATAAATAAATACCTGCCAAAGTATCACTGCACTCCAACCACATATGCTACATCCATGGTTGTGAAAGGCCATTTCTCCAGCATAAGTCCACCTTCCAGCCTCAATATTCTTAAATGCAGTTCATAGACTGGGTCAGTGTTTTTAAATTCTCATCCTTCACACATCCTTCCAGACTTATCTTTTGTCCGCCTATCCCAATGTTTTATCAAGCTTTTCTTAAACTTGTCTTTTTAAGCTCCAGTTTCTTTATGCAAATTGCCCCTTGGTACTTTCTTTATCTTTCTCAATGGGAAAAGGAATGAGTATTTGAAGGCATCTCAGGAGTTTTATTCACATACCCTGCAATTAATTTTCTCTTTTTCCATTGCCATTTAAGTAGCATAGACTCCAAGCACTGACCGACAGAAATCCCATACTGCTTTTACATTATCCAAACTCCTTAAAATCCCAGCTAACCTCATCCTTCATTGTTTACTGCAAGTCAGTAATTCCATACAGTACCCAGCATTTACCTATAAATAAGATGGCAGACAAATGGCACTGATCATGCTACATACCACACGGTTGAACGGTAGTTCTTTCTCAATGAACAGTCTTCTCAGTCTTTCATTTAATACTACTCAAAAATAATGCTGCTGAGTATACCTTTCTTGTTAATACTAACTAAAATTAATAGTTGCTATCATTACAGCTCTCTTACAATACCTTCTATTCTCCATAAAATAAATGATTACTTACCAAAATTTAAACCCTAACATGCAAACTCACGCATGGTCCCATATGGTCCAAGAAGTCTCTTTATACTTATTATTATTTCTCTTGCAGTATTAAAAACTGTCTTGTATCTATCTATCTCTCTATTTATCTATCTAGGACTAACCCCTATGGAAGTAAACTAAAGTCATTCTAGAGCCCCCATGAGATTAAAATAGTCCTCCAGTGATCCTCTGATCTATACTCTCCTGTACAGCCTATACTAGGTGGCCACCTATTATCTTTGGTGTGATCATTTCTAGGTGAATCCCAAGAACTTAGGTATCAATTGTTTTATCCAGATTACAAAGACCTGCATCTTGAGTGTTTCTCCCTGAGCACTGAAAATTGGCTCATTCCAAGTTGGACTTTCCCAGTAAACAAATGTTAAAATAAACATATAAATAAATAATAAATGCATTTATTGATACAAGCCTATAAATAATGGGATCTAAGCTATGCCTACCTTTATACAGTACTGTTTTTACAGTTTCTTCCTATGAGTCTAGAGGACTAAATCCTCTCAAACTATCATTAAATTCTCAAGTTAGAAGTCTGACTGCCTGAAAAAAAATCGAGTTTTAGAAATTATAAGGAAAAACATATAAACCACTTGGTTTCCATATTTTTGTTTGGTACACAACATCATTAATGTTTGATTCTGTGATTCTGTTATGCAATCTTTCACAAATGATTTAGTCTTCTCTGAAACTTTAGGACCCTCTCATCTCTGTAGATAAAAAAAATCTCCACAGAAGACCTCCATTCCTTGCATACAATCCCTATAAAACTCCATGAAAAGCTGTTATTGATATGCTGCTTTGCAAAGATCAAACTATTTTCCCCCAGACTTGAGACTTTTCTCTTATTCTTTTGATGCTGTTAGAGGCACGTCATTGCAAATCATCCTCCCTGACAGCCCAGCACTGGACTTCATTTCTATTTATTACATCTACAGTCTTTAGTGTATCTTGCCTTATATTTAATTGCTGTAACCAAATTTCCACAAACTGCTAAATTTCTAACATATCCATTATCTGTGCTTCTAACATGTTGCATGTGTGGAAGCTTCCATTCTAAAAATGAATCATCCTGCATCTCAGTCCTCCTCTGTGTACCATTCTCTTTCATGATCTTGTTTCTCCATGTTGTCTTATAGACATCCTATCATGTACATAATTGAACAACAAATAGGTCCATAGGTTCATAGGTAGGTACTAGGCTATATGCCCGAAGGCATTTATAAGCCTAGCCAGAATGTGTTGGCTTTCGCCGCCCCTTAGATTAGTTCCCTGTGCCTCTGTCCAGCAGAGCCACTGAAGTGGTCCCAGGGGTAAACTTTTTGTTTCCCATCCACTCGTCAGGGTTTCTCTTGAAGAGTGTTAGTGAGGAACTCTGCCTAATGTAGATTGGAATCTTGTTCCAAAGCATGGGAAGTCTCTGGGACAGAAATCTATCCCTTCGGCACGTCCTATTTTTTGTTGTGGTGAGGTTTAGATCCCTAGAGTGTGTGGCTCGAGGGGATAAGGTTTTCTTTAGGTGGAGCATGTCCATCAATTCTGGGTTGGACATGGTCTTGTATGTCAGGCAGAGATCACCTCTGAGTAATACCAAGGAGTTTACCAAAATATTAGCTAATCATGTCCTGCGGTCATGCACATCTCTCAGTACCTAAACATTTCTTTAAATTAAATTTCCAACTACATTCTGCAAGTTCAAAGTATTCCCACAAGATGAGCAATGACATATCTTAAAAAAATCTTTAATAACCACTTTATTTATGCTGGTTAATTATTTTAATTCCTCCAGGACCTTGCCAGATAGCTGCACTACTGAAATCTAATTAGCCTTGTGACACCCCTGCACTGGCCAAGTAATCAAGGAGCCTCAATCCTCACCACTAGCACCAGTGAGGGCCGTACACATTGGGAGGATGACAATTACACACACAGTGAAGTACAGTTTCCCTTAGAGCACACAGAGATTACATTCAGTCTGGGGCTAGTTTCTTCCTCTTTCTTCAGATCCCCAATAAGACTCCCCACTGGCACAGCTATAGGGTTAAGATCTCAACTGAGGGGTCAAGCCAAGACCTCCACCACCCTCTCTGTCCAACCAGTGCTTTGTGTCCCTGCCCCAAGTAGCTGACACACACACACACACACACACACACACACACACACACACACACACACACACACACACACACACACACCTGCGGAAGGCTGGCACAGGTTTACTAGCTATGCACCCTTCTGCCCAGACTATAAGGTAGTTATAAATGCCACCAACCCCTACTTATCAGCTACTTAAATGCCCTTACAAAGGGTGACCAATCCTACTGTGTAGTGCTACTATTAGCCAAATGATAAGTGTGGCCAAGGCTAAGGCTATTTATGAGTGGCCTGTACAGTGTCACCAAATACATATGCAAGTACTTTAAGAGCTGAAATATGTCTCACAAATATCAGCCACAAAGACAGGTTTAAATATATTTAATAAATAATAAAATAACAAGGCAATACTCAAACAACACAGTAACTGCAGAGTTCAGAATCACAGGAAATATTTTAAGACAACGTTGCAGGGCAGTCTCAAATAAATACAGAAAACATCTAAACTAATATTTACTATATTCCAATCTGTAACTAAGAGATATCACTGTACCCTAATTACTTACTATTAGCAAGGCAAGTGCAGATGTAGTGCTGCTGATGAGTGTTTCTAGGTCCAAGACAAGATACAAAATGCACAGTCTTTCTCTGAGACAGTTCTTAAATTACTATCAAACATTACTGCTGGGTCAACCTGGTTGACATCACTCTGTCACCTGCCTTCAGTTCCCAGGCTAACAGATACCAACAGAATTTTATAATCTCTGTGTGAGAAGTACATATCTCTCAGACGTGCAGCTGCTAGGAAGCAATAAACCACTTTACATTTTAAACCTAATAATTAAAATTACATTCAAGACAATAGAAAAACTTGCTGCATTGAAACTGAGAGATAACACAATCGTAAAACATTTTGATTCTAACTTATTTTCTTAAAGTTTTGCAAGTTAACTATGTATTCCCAGCTTCTACTATTAAACATACATTTGCACAGGTGTATAGCTTATAAATATTTTTGTTCTTTTCCAGTAGGGTACACTGTGGTTTTATTCTTGAAGCTCAATACATAACATAGAGTTCTGTATATATCATAGCAATATCCACAAATGACATAGAATTATTTACAAAATCTCTTTCCCAATTGAAAGCACAGCTTCCCCTGCAGTGGCTTTGCTGAGCCCATTATTACTGTACTATGTGGGGAGAATGACTCTGCAAGCCAGAGTCTGCTTGGCTTACTGGTGAGAAGCACCATGGTTTTATGGCTAGACACAAAACTTTACCATGTAACACCTAGTGCTCCTTCTAGGCATCACCCTATATGGCAAACCACGCTGGGTGAGCAGGCAGTGGCTGCTATCTCCCATTATCCCCGGTCAGCTCTGAGAGGTGCCTGAGCCAGTAAATTAAGTCAGGTAGCCTGACACATAGGCAGACTTTGTCTCATTATTCCACAGAGCTGGCTATAACTGCGCTGTTTATTGATCCTATATTAGAGATAATTTCTTTATGCATAGATGAACTGTCTTTTACAAATTGCATTTATGCAGCAATAGCTTATGTTGGTGATGAATTGGGTATTTCCAGAAATCAGAGGATACACTGGCTAATTTTGAACCATATTATTTGATAAGTTTAAGAAAATCATGAAGTATATAACAAACAAGAGACCATCTAAAAGATTTAGTTTGGTTCCCAATCTGACACTACTCTCAATGACATTTTCAAGTGGTATAAGACTTTTACTTTCTGAGATTAACATATAAACTTCTTTTCAATGATGAGGTTGCAGTAATTTATTTAAATTGTAAAACTAAGATTAATGATATAAGTTTGGGTTTCTCTCCTATATATTTCCTGTTGCTTGGACTGCATAGTATTTTAAATATGTTCCATTTGCAATTATTACATTTTTATATATTTGTTTACCTTATTCTAGTGAATGGGTCCGCTCTATTAATTCTGTTAAAGAAACTTCTCAAAGTTTCTTTCTTTCTTTTTTGTTTTTGTTTGGTGCCAGAATTGCTTAGGATATAAACATTTAGGCTTGGAAAAGGAGGAAATAATTCTCTCTATAGAGCTTTATGTTGTTGTGTCTTTTGGCTTTTCCTGGTTAGGGGTCGCCACAGCGGAAGTCCGGTCCGCTAATGATTGGCAGTAGATTTTTACGTGCTGAGTTGCCAGCCCTGACGCACAACCTTCAAGAAGGTACGCCCATTCATGCATGTCTCCACACAGAAGACGCTCTAGCTGAGAATCGAACAGGACGTCTTATTGTGAGGTGACAAGGCTACCGCAGCACCACCACCGCAGTTTCTATAGAGCTTTATACTTGTGCCAATATATGTTTGAGTCTTCTGGAATTTCAGTATGAGAGCACCAGTTCCGGTACCACATCTAAAACATATTTAAGACTCACTTTAGTAATTCTAGTGCTGTTTTTTTGAATGGGACTTAAGAATAAATAAATCTGTATTTAACTGTATCCTGAATGCTACATGCAAGCAATAATGCCAGACTTGTTGTGGAAATAACACCTGCCAAGGGGTGTTCTGAGGCCTGATGCCACAGACGGAGGGCCTCTACACCCCTGGAAATGCATTATTTCCACAATAACACACACCTTGGAGGGCTTAGAGAATGGGGTGTCTGCAAAATAGTTATGTTTTATTTATTTATTTTTTATTACCATTTTTTTATATATTTTTTATGTAAAACAGTTCCTCTGCCTAATGTTTCAGATTTGCTGTAGTATATGTTAATGGTGTTGGAGGAAGCATTTTACATCCAAAATGTAATACTTAAAAATATCCACGTATTTACTTTATTAGTTGGTCCCTTATTCATAAAATGTTTGGTTTGTTGTCATTTACTGGAGATTGAAATTACTAAATAATGGCATACATTTGAGTTTTAGACTATTATATTATTCAGAAAATTCATGCTAACACAAATCGTTTTATTTAAGCAAGTTTGTAATTTTGTAAGATAAATAATTTAAGTCTTTTCATATGTTTGAGCCTTTGTTAGGTCTTTATTTTAGGCTTTATCCGATATCTTCAGTTGAAAGATCCAGAGGTATGCAAACCTCTTTACTACTGCTGCTGCCAGTAGTCAGTCTTACTTACTCACTCTCACACCTCTGTCTCAGAAAATGCATGCTAACTCAAATCCTAATATTCAAGTAAAATATACCCCCCCTTTATTTTAGGCTTATTCAGATATCCTGAGCTAAGAGTCAAGGGAGCATACCTCCCAGCTGTCCAGATTTTTGCAGAATGCCCAGATTATTGGCTATTATGTTTGGTCCCATCCTCATAAAATGTATAGTTTTCTAACAAATCACCGGGGACTGAAGTCATTAAATAATGAGAGACATTGGAGTTTCAGACTTGATTCCCTTCAGAAAATACATGCTAATTGAAACTTTGTTATTCTAGCAACTTTCTAAGTTTATAAGAGCAATATTTAAAATCTTTCCCTATTTTGGTCCTTTATTCTCCCTTATTTGTGGCTCTGTCCAGATTTCTTGTGCTGAGAGGTTGAGAGGTATGGAAGAACGTAAGGAGACCTCCTAACTGATGCTGCTGTCAGGGATTGCTGTCACTCTTCACTCTCTCTTTCTCTCTCTCTCTCTGTCTCACACACACAGACACACACACATTTTTTTTCTTTTTTTTCTTATTTTACAGTCACTAAACTCAAATGTATGCCAAAGTCTGCTTTCATACATGCATTCACTCACACAGGCAGATAGAAACATAAACACACTCATACATACAGACACACACACAATTTTTTTTTTCAGTTTTTTTCTTTTTTTTTTTTTTTACACACACTAAACAGCAAAATTGCTGCTTAGCAAGTGTAAGATAATGGCTCGATTGGTCTCTCAGTCTCATACATGCATACCCTCTTATACCCAGACATAAACACATACCCACACACACACACACACACACACACACACACACACACACACACACACACACACACACACTTTTTTTTATTTTATTTTTTTCTTTCTTATTTTACAGTCACTAAACAGCAAAACGACTGCTTAACGAGTGTATAATAATGGCAACCATTATTTTTTTTCAGTCCGAGCTGCACTGCAGCTTGATATGCTGCCATGGAGTGGAGGACTTGTTTTTCAGTGGGCATTGCCTGTAGATTAATACCTTGCTGGAGAACATTAATTCTCCAGTCAGGATGCGATCTACAGGTCGCCCATTCTCTAAGGCTAAAGAAAGCTTTTCAAATTTATGCCTGTACAACAGTTCCATGGTCACTATTTATTTTTTATTTATTTATTGTCATTTGTTAACTAGGTTAGTCCAACTGAGCCAGGGGCCCATTTTTAGTGGAGACCCAAGGAGAAAAGCTCCAGATACAAGTAATAATATCACAAAAGTATTACAAAAATATCATGGAAAATAGCTTGTAATCTTTACAATGATAAAATTTCAAGTTGTTATATATTGAGGGATTGGAACCACATTTTATACAGTTTTGTTCAAGATGCAGAAAAATCAGGTGCATAATATCTAATAAATTCAATATGTCAAAATATATACAGGTAATGGCTAGATAGCTGCTATAATTAAATTAAAATTTTGACTTGCATTTGACTTGCACTTAATTAGATTAACATTGTGATTCCATTTTTGAAAGTGAAAACACAGACGTGTAGCTTTCTGCATATTTATTGTCCTGAGCTACTTACTAATTGCTAAAATAATGATAAAGTAAGACGTTAACTGCTGTACTTGAATATACCTGAATATAGCAGGAACAGAATAACTATTGTTTATACATCTATGCTAAAACATATGATGGCATTTTTGAAAAGCAGACAAAATGGACTAACAATAAAACTGGACTGTGACCAATGTCTGAAGAAGTTTGAAAACATTTAAATGAATCACTGTTGTATGCATAATCATTTGATTCAGATCAAGATAATTTATAGTACAAAAATATCTCTTTTAAGGACTCATCTGATAAACACTGCACATACCCTAATGTGTTGGTAGGCTGTCAACCTGCTTCAGTTGTTCACTGTTGGTAGTTATGTATGCAACTTCAGGGCTAGTGAAAACTGATGGCTTATTTAGTTAATACATTTGAGGATAGTGACGTTGAACTTAATCCTGATATATTATTATTTGATAATTTCAAAATGGTTTCTTCTGAAGTTAAAATAAAGATCGTGTTATCTACTATCATTATGAGGAAACTAATCATAGAACATTAAAAATCTGACAGTTACCTGAGTTTCCTAATTGTGATTAATACTTTGATTATAGGTATGTGTTATATATTTAATGATTGCAGCTTATTATTGTTTCTGATGTTTAAACTAAAAAAAAAAAAGATGACTAAAGCCTCTCACATTCTTGGACAGTAATGCAATTTGCTTAGCTCACTCACTACCTTTTGCCTTAATCCCAGCAATCCCTTCTAACAGGGTGGGTTAAAGCAGCCCTTGGGCAGCTCCTGCTGGAGGGCCAATATCCACCCCCATTCAGGGGTCCCTGATATGTCACCACTGCTCTGTGGTGATTCTAAAGGGTGGCATGAATAGCCACAATGACTGCCTTTGTGATGCTGATCTTCAATTTGTTTGGCCACCATCCAGCCTAGATACAGAGTCTGGGTCATCGGTTACACTGCTGATATCAAACACATATCTCTAGTGGAAGGACAGGCACATCTATATGTCATCATTGTAAAAACAGTAACATAAGCCTCTGCTTTGACCCATGTCTCCAAAGAGAAGCAAATATACAGTGAATGAAAATGGGCCTAAAACTAGAGCCCTATAGAATAACACAGGTGACAGGATTGGTAGCAGAGGAATTAACCCCAGAATCTTCCTCTTGGAATATTCCAAGTGAGGAAGGAAGCAAAGCAGTCCATGACCACACCTGTAATGCCAAAGTAGATTTCATATGGTTCAAAAGAATCCCATGATTCAACCTGTCAAATACATATGATGGATTCAGCAGGACCAGAACTGAGTAATGTTACTGGTCCCAAATCATAAGGAAATCACTGAAAATCCTTGTGAGGACTGCTATAGTACTATCTTCAGAATGAAAGCCATACTGGAATGGATGGTACAAATCATTCACTCATAAATAAGAATCCAACAGCACATAAACCACATTCTCCAAATTTTACTCAAAAAGGGAGTACTGGAGATGTGCCATTAACTATAAAGCTCATCAGAATCTAAATCTGCTCTTTTCATGATAGGGGTAACCAAAGCCTACTTTAGACCCAATAGAAAAATAAACAGATTAAGACAAGCAGGAACTGTCTCATATAGGAATGGACTTAATTTATCTAGACAGGACAAAATCAGTTCAGTGGAAAAATGATTCATATCATAAACAGCTGTGGGAGTGAAGGAAACTAGAGAGACAAATTCAACATAAATGGGCAGTAGGAAGTTACACCAGATCAACGACAGGCATACAAACAAGTGATTACAACACTGGCAAAGAGAGTGCAAGCCTGACATAATTATGGGATGTTTCTGGACTGTGCAGCCTGCCAAACAACCAGGAAAGAGCAGATGGTATGTTAACTGCTTCTTGATTGTCCAGGGAAAGTTTTCAAGGTTGGCCAGAGCAACACCACCTGTTCTGCATCATTTGCATGGTCCCTGCAAGGCCATGGTATCCAGGATTGATCGAAGGGTAATACCATCATAAATGAAATAAACTTCCATGGGTGAGGACAAGGTAGCCATAGTGGTTGGAAGTGCCCTATTATGGGTCTCAACTGTCTTATGTGTATTTCTGTCATTGCTGTTCTGAAGGTTTCAGCATGTTGCAGGGATCAGTGATTAGCAAATTAAATTTCCATTTCCTGAGCTACACCAGTCTCAGATCAGGAGACTCTGCCCTAGCTATGTCAATCTTGAACTAAAAATGGGAGTGGTCTGTCCAAGCAATGGTGCCATCACAGCTTCACTGTTTATTTTAGAATAAAAGACCAAGTCCAGTTATATGGCCAAGAAAATGTGTATCAGAGGAACAGCATGAGGAAATCTGGACTGCTTCAATCAATGGAAGAAATATTTTACAGAAGACTCTGACCAGATTTGCATGGACTCTAAGGTTGAAGTCACACAGCACTAGTCCCTTAGGTGGCATCAATTCAGAAGATGCAAGGAAATCAGTAAAATCTTGAAGGAATGTCCTCACACTGCTGGATGGGTAGTAGAGAAAGAGGTATCCACAGTTTTCTCTTACGTACATGGCAAACTCAGGGAAGTTGTTTACTTTAGCATTCAGCTTTTTTAGCTCAAACAATGAGTGATAAAAATATAACCCTGCTCTGGTACTGTACAATGGAAAAACAAGAAGGAATCAAAGTTACTAAAATAGGACCAATGGTAATGCCCAACCACATCTTCATTATAAATACCAGATTAAAATTATGCAGTTGGTCTGACAATACTATACTGCTCAGACAAGCTCCTCGTGGTTCTGCAGAGTGGTCCTAGTAGCAGGGAACTCAGAAAAGCAACTACTTTCTGGATTTAAGTATATTTGCTTTTTTTTTCACTTGGAATAGCTTCTGTAGCTTACCCTGAACTAGATTGAACTGTTTTTTTAACTGTTTGTTGCATTATTTTAAAATCTGCACTTAAAGTTACATTTTAGTCGAATTTGATCGAAAGTTTGTTTGTTTAATTTAACTGTGGAGGCTGCCCACTAAAGTGTGCTAGCCTGTGTAACTAATTTATCACTGTTTCTGCATTTTCTGTGTGTTTCTACCAAAAAAACAAAAAAACAAAAAAATAATCCTTGTTTTCCTGCCTCTCCTTGACTAGTTTAGACCAGTTTACAGGCATTGCTGTATTCTGGGCTGTGGTGTAGTTCCTGTGTTGTCCATTACCTTACTTGGATAGAAGGAAGTTTCTTTGCTCACCAGTGGGAGTGGGGAGCCTTGAGCAGCCTACCTGTACCTGTAGGAAGTGATCTCAGCACAAGAAGCTGTAGTAATTGGTTGTTTTGGACCATTTCTAGCTCTTTTGTAGTTCACTGTTTAAAATCCGCGTTTGCACGGCTTTGCGCGGTTGTGCGCATAGCGCAGCGCCGGTTAAACAAGTTTAAACTTTTTCTGGCTCCACCAAGTCTGCTCTTCAAATTTTCCCTTAAGGAAGCTCTACTCTTAGTATAACCAGACTACTCACTATATTATAAGCCTAGTACTTGTTCTCAATACTTCTCTACTAAGTAAGCACTCTCGTACTAAGTAAAGCACTACATCTACTTACCACCCCTGTGAATATCCACTTCCCTTAAAGGTACAGCACTCCCTTATACTGTTCTAGCATGTCGAGTGGTAGATTACTGGCGTCGTCTCCAATTCAGCTGGTCAATCTGGGTATCTTGAGACAATGCTACAATTGTCTCATGTACACAGACAACCCTCTCCTCCTCCCAACAAACACAAATACATGTGAGAGATGCAACTATATAGCCAAACTGGAGGCTGAACTCTCTCAACTCAGGGCTGGTATGACCAGACAGGAGGAGATGGCAACCACACACACAACAATCCCAGTCCCACATAGACCTACCACAACTGCAAACCAAACACATAAAAACACAAAGACATACTCGGAGGCTCTAATAAAAAACTTACCAAAACAACAGAGGCTCCCAAAGCAGACATCCAAAAATCCACCACCTCAAAACAAAACACATGCAACACATACTTCAATAAATCAGTGTGTCAACCAATCACAGCCCTTAAGGCCAAACACCTTGCCTGATACACTAGTAATAGGTGACTCTATAGTCAGACACACTGATGTCCCGCTGACCAGGCTGAACAAGGAGAAGGTGACTGTGTGCTGTCTATCGGGAGCTAGGATCCGCCACATAACACATGCACTCAAGTCACTCCAAAGCAAGTACAAATATGACTCCGTCGTTGTCCATGCTGGTGTGAATGACCTGAGACGTACCTCCCTGGACTACATGAAAAGAGACATAGAGGAGCTCTCCGATTATGTAGCCCAGGCTGGTATGACCCTGACCCTGAGCAGCATCTTGCTCTCACCAAGAATGATACCACAATACAAAGACAAGATGATCAGCTTTAACAATTGGCTCAAGTACTGGTGTCATTCTAAGGGGATCCAATGTCTGTCTGCCTGGGATGACATGTTGAACAAGCCACGCTGCTTCGCAAGGGATGGCTTACACCTGTCACCACTGGGCTTCCGGATATTGGCTAAGGCTCTTGCCACCCCCATAGTGCCTTTTTAGGCAAGGCTCAAAAGACAAACCCACCTCCTTAGAAAACAAAAATGGAAAAAAACTAAGGGTAATGCTGCTCAACACCAGACGTCTAAATCTCAAGATGCAGGCACTTGATGCACTCCTCAGCATGGAGAACATCGACGTCTGTGCAGTAACTGAAACCTGGTTCAAGGCTCCTGAGAGCACCCCAGCGCTACCAGGCTATACCTCGTATCATGCTTTTCGGCCCCAAAACCCGGGCCGAACCACAAAGGAAGGGGGAGTGTCCATATTCATCAAGGACACCCACACCTCCAGGTTAGTAGCAACACATGAAGCATCAGAGACCATACAGGTGCAACTAACCATAGGCAAAACTGCTATACAACTGGTAGCATGTTACAGACCACCCTCCCAATCTCAAGAACCCCACTCAGCCTTCCTGAAGTCATTGGAGGATATGAATGTATCACAAAATACCATCATACTGGGAGACTTCAACTACCCAAACATAGATTGGGTACATTATTCTAGCCCTAATACCCTAGCCCAAAGGTTCCTGGAATTCATATATTCAAATGCACTGGAACAACTAGTCACCTCTCCCACTAGGGGAGATAATATACTAGACCTGATCATCACAAACATGGGGACAAAATGCTCCACACCGGAAGTATACCCCTCACTAGTGAGATCTGACCACAAACTAATCACCCTGGATATACATATCCCACCTCCATCCCCAGCAAAAAAGACCACAGTGAAAAACTTCTCAAAAGCAGACTTCACTCTTCTTAAGACGGAGATGGTATCCTTTAAGCCCACTGTTCCAGTGGATACCACATCCCACAATGCCGAATCCTTCACAAATGCTTTCTATGGACATCTCCAAGAATGCATGGATCATGCAATCCCAAACAAATCCAAGTCCCTCTCCACCAAAGGTAAGCATCCTGTCTGGTGGACCTCAGCCATAAACAAATTGTATAACAAAAGAAGGAAGCTACTGCACGTCAGAGCAAAATCCCATGAAGGGAAGACATCCCTGATCAACATTAGCAGAAAACTACGTTCTCTCATAAAAACATCCAAGGCCAACTTTGAGAGAAAAATCGCTAAGGACACTAAAGATAACCACAAAGCCTTCTTCAGCTATGTTAGAAACCTGGGCGGAAACTCTCAGATATGCTCAGAGTTGGTTCACAACAACAAAAAATACACTGAACCCACAGATATCGCCAACATTCTGGCTGACAGGTTCAGTGCAAATTTCTCCCCTCCTTCACCCCCAAAAGAAGAAATACTTATCCCAGCTGAATGTAATCTCCCTGTCATCTCAGATGTCCAAGTGAGAACCGCCCTAAACAAAGCAAAAAACACAGCATCAATGGGACCTGACGGTATCCCGGGTTGCATGTTACGTGAACTCCAAGAGGAGCTAAACCCACACATAAAAATGCTATTTAACCTTAGCATTACTTCGGGATATGTACCTGAACACTGGCGTACAGCAACAGTGGTCCCACTCCACAAGGGGGGTGCCTCTACAGACCCTGGAAACTACCGCCCATAAGCTTAACCAGCCTGGTCTGCAAAGCTATGGAAAGAATCATTATGGAACTCATAAACAGAGACATAGGGGACCTACAGACACTTGACCCCACCCAGTTCGGCTTTGTAAAGGGCAGATCCTGCCTTTTAAACCTGGTTGACTTTTTCGAAACAGTCACTAGAGCCATTGATGAGGGCAAAGCAGTCCATACAGCATACCTGGACTTGGCTAAGGCCTTCGACACAATACCCCACTCAGGCATTATAGATAAGCTCAACAGCTTAAAAGTAAACCCTTATGTCACTAGATGGGTTGCAAACTGGCTAAAGGACAGAACCCATAAAGTTAAAATCGCTGGAGCAATGCCAGACTCAAAGCCAGTCACAAGTGGTGTCCCACAGGGATCTGTCCTGGGACCCCTCTTGTTCAGCATTTATTTCTCAGATGTTAAAGCAAACATGGGAGGGCTGTGGCTGACAAAGTTCACAGATGACTGCAAACTAGGCGCCATAGTCGATACACCAGCAGACACACACATCCTACCAAAAGGCCTCACAGAAACGGACAACTGGTGCCGGAGTCACGGCCTTAAACTAAATGCCAAAAAATGTATAGTCATCCCCTTTGGGAGAAACAAAGTACCCACAAATTATCACATAGACAGCAACCCACTGAGTACAGAAAAAGTAATCAGAGACCTAGGGACCCAAGTCGACAGCGACCTCTCATTTGACACCCACGTTGCCAAAGTGGTTAGAAAAACATTCTACCTTGCACACCTCATCATGAAGGGATTCACATCCAGATCCAAGGATGTCATTGTACCCATATATTCCTCCCTCATCAGACCCATGATTGAGTACAATGCCCCATTTGGTATGTACCTCACCCGGCATTTGCAACAGCTGGAGAGACCACAAAAGTACCTCACCAAGAGGATCAAGGGTCTCCAATATATGTCTTATTCTGCCAGACTAAAGAAACTTCAGCTCTATTCAGTAGCATACCGCCTGCTCAGAGGTGATCTCTGCCTGACGTACAAGGCCATGTCCAATCAGGTTCTGATGGACATGCTCCACCTCAAAAAATCCAAATCCATCAGGACCACGAGAGCTAAAGACTTAAACCTTGGCACAAGTATGAATAGGGCATGCTGGAGGGATAGATTCATAACCCAAAGGCTTCCTATGCTTTGGAACAAGATCCCAGTTCATATTAGGCAGAGCCCCTCACTGACTCTCTTCAAGAGAAATCTTGATGAGTGGATGGGAGATCGTAAGTTTACCCCAGGGGTCACATCTGTGTCACTGCTAGACAGGGGCACAGTAAACTAATTCTATTATATAAGGGGACCTTCATTGTGTCACTACTAGACAGAGGCAGTATTCTAAATTTATTCTGTACATTTTTGTACCATTTCATGGGGTGGCAAAAGCCACATCACTATGGCTAGGCTTACAAATGCCCCAGGGCAGATAGCCTAGTACTATACTATGAAACTATGAAATATGCCCTGCTTGTTGTAAACTAGTCTGGTATTGGTATTTAGATCCTTAGCCAGAGCTACATGAAAGTATATACTCAAAATGTCTCAGATTACCACAGAGAGCTAAGGATACCTTATACAGAGTAGAGGTAAGGCTACAGCTCTAAGCCATAACCCCACAGCAATATGCAAATGACAGAAGGTGGCAGCTCTTAATTCTGCAGTCCTCCAAAAATGTTAAGATGGGGAACCAGCTCAGGAGCTGTTCGGTAAACCATGCTTCTTAAATAATCTGAAAATGTTTCTGGAAAGTTTCTGAGAGTGAGAGCTAAGAACAAATCCCTGTTACAGCAATAGCATCTCATTATTAACAAGAGAATGGCTGGATAGAAAGACACCCATAAAAAAAGTAAAAAAATATAAAGTCAATAAAGTGTCCATCAAATAATAGAAGCAAGAACTAGACAGCAGAAATATACAACAACCAAGATATGAGGACAGAGAACTATGAAATGACTAATGCAGAAATGTAGAATTAAGAAACAGAGCTGATAATTCCTAAAGACAACAGTGGACTTTTAAAACTAAAACTAAAAAAAATAAATAATTATGTAGAAATAATGACAAATAAAATAAAAACATCGAGGCACAAATTTAATTCAGGCCATTCTGAAGTAAATACTGGCAAAACTGAAAGCTGCAAAGTTAATAAAAAACAGTAGCCCAAATCAATGGATTACAGTGCAGTAAAAAGGTACTGTACTATATGATGATAAAATGGTAATCCAAATGAGTAGATATTAAATGCTACAAATAACAAAAATGATGAGTTCTTCATTGATGAACGTCACAAACAAATTCACAGTTGATTAATGATTACCTAAATGTTCAGTACAGATTAAATCTCATATCAAGGAATACATAACAATGCACAATAATGCATAAAGGGGACTTTAGGACATCTTACTGAAAGCAAATTACTATGATCACACTACTGCAAGGAAGAAGATTTCAACATTTGGGTTGCACTCTAAGCTTACAAGTCATTAGCCTGGAATACATCTGTGAAGTTATGAACTACAACTATTCTCTCTTTCTTATAAGTTGCATTTCACTCCCAGAGTGACTATGCGGACAGCCACTACTACCTGTGGAGTTTTCAAGGTAAAAGGGGGAAACAGAATCAGGTTGCAAGTTCATAGCACTTTGTTTAGAATGCCTTCAAGCTGGGGGTTGGCTTTGAGGAGTGAGAAAATAAACGTACATTTCAGCTTCAGCTTGGTGATACAAATAATCTATAATGACTTTCATTGTTTAAAAATATCTGTATGTGTGTTAACATATGCTCTGGCTCAAATTAGTTTAATTTTAATCACTGGGACTGACAGTGATATTAGAGGTACGTGTTTTTGATAGCATGATCTTCCTAGCCACTTGTGAGTTAATTGCCACAGTAGACTAGACATCTAACTTTTAATATTTTAACCCTACAAGACCATCAGCTCATAAAACAACACATATATAACAGGAAGGGTCAGAAAGTACCTTCTCTATGTTAGACAGTATAGAAGAGAACATGCAAGACATTTCTAATACCTGTTAGTGGTATTTTACTTTCATGTACTTTCATGTACATTTTCTACAACTGAGCACTGGAGGGGAAACATTATTAAAATGCAATTATTTTCATGCATAACATATGCTTGCAAATGTAATCAAATATGATTACTTTTAACAGAGAAATTTTTAAGTGAACATAATCTTAAATGACTAGACCAATTATGCTATTAAGAATGACTAACACACGCACTCTCGCACACACACACAGTACACACACACACACACACACACACACACACACACACACACACACACACACACACACACACAAAAATCCTGACCTGAAAGAAAATTTCTGGGAAGAGTGAGCTGTAATTCCCGAGAGATGCTCCAATGGCCTGCCATGTTTCTTTTGCACAAATTCATAATTCCTTTTTCTTGCCAAAGAATTACAGTGGAGTTGCCGAGTCTTCTCTAAGTAGCACAGTAACTTTAGAAGGCCAAGATCCTATTTATATTTTCTAAAAATTGTTACAGGTAATGTGACCAGAGGTTATAGCAGGTGGTGAGGAGAATATTATTTCTGGTCCCAAAGGACTTTGTGCGGAACAAAACAGTAATGTGGGACTAAGCAGCAAGTCTCCTGGTTCATTCTCAGGGGAATAGCTGTAACAGTTCTCTTCTTTTTTGGAGTTCTGTAGGACTACTTTACCAGAACAAATAAACTGATATTTTCATTATAAACGCCTCCTTTTGAATCTTTATTTTCTATTTTGCATACTGCATGCAGCCATGAAAAAATTCTGCTTGTAGCAAACTGTTAAAGGATTCTATAAAATATTTCAAAAACTTGTGGATATGCAATGACATCAAAAGGGATACAGATCAAAGATTACAATTACGAAAGAAAAGTATGTAGTAATAAAAGTAATTTCTGGGTACAGTGAATGGGGCAAATATGTTCTAGAATGTAACCTACTGAATCATTCTGAGTGTCATTCTTCAACCAATTCTTTGCCACTCTATGATTGTTAATATTTTTTATGATGGTTTTATAATTGTATATATAGTTAGCTGAACCAATATACTTTCCAGGCCAATAGTCCTATATGTTACTGCCTTTACTGATGTGTATTTTTATAGGGTCCTTATTGTCTAAAAATAGAATTTATGAATTTCTGTTTAGGAGCAATAAGACATAACTCTAATTATGCCTTTGTTACACTATAGGCTAGTAGTGTCTGATTTGTAAAACTCCTTTTCTGCACACTTTAGACTGATACACTGTGATATTAAACCATTAATCCTTACTGACTCATGTCCTCATATTTATAAAAATTATGTGAAAGTTCTCATAAGGATTGCATACAAGTTTGCTTGGCTTATCATAAACTGTATATGATACAGAAAACTGAATGGTACTACTGTCATACAAGCAACAGTGTGTAGACTGTATAAAGGACCACATGTGATTTTTATGACTGCTATCTGTAGTGTCTGAACTCACAGAGTTAACACATATAAATGTAATGAATTGACACTAGAGAATACTGGATTCCTTAGAAGAAAACGGACACCAACTAGATGAAAATCCACTGGTTTAATAAAAAAATTAATTCAGATTTAGCGCTTTCATCCACAGTAATGTGGACTTCCTCAGAATGTCTTAAATTGATCAATCAAGCGTTTAAATACTAATTTAGGCGCCGAAAATACAGAATCCCTTCATTTAAAGAAAAATACACATTTCATATCCACTTAAAAACTACGTAAAAATACACTTAATAATACAAAAAAATGTGCAAAATATGCTGTACATAATGAATTGTGCAAGAAGGTTGTGCAACATGAATTATAAATGCATTATACAGGCTCTTATATCTTATAAGACCATTTTAAAAATATTTTACGATGATGGCTATTACCAAAGTCAATAGTAGTTATAATAATTATGATAATTGCATCATCATGCTTAATATTAGTGGGAGATACTTCAACTAACATGTTCCATAACTAAACAAGAAGAATATATGAAATAAATATGAACATAAACATAAACATATATAGTTCTAAGTAGTTATAAAATATGAGTGTGTAATATATAATATGAAATTCCTATGAATGGCATTACAATACAGTCTCTATATATGCATCTGTAATATAGGTTTAATTGTTATATAGTCATTTAATCCAGGTTCAGTTGAGGCGTCAGTTAAGATCTGCCATCTAACTTTTTTTTATTAAACCAGTGGATTTTCATCTTGTTGGTGTCCATTTTCTTCCAAGGAATCCAGTATTGTCTAGTGTCAATTCATTATTTTATTATTTGGTTGCTGAACGCTATTGTGAGGTTTATTTCGTGGTTTACTTATATAAATGTAAATGAATTGTGGAGCAACTCTACTATCACGGAAAGTGTAGGAAGTGCTAGGTTAAATGCTTCCTACACAGTTCATATTCACACCTTTTTTCTACAGTACTGATGATTACACATAGGTTAATGGGTAAGTGCTAGGCTAGCTGCTCTTGTGGACCGTTTTAAGCCTATCCAGTTTCCCTTTTTGTGCTTCAATTTACATATCCCATTTGGTTAGAGCTTGGCCTTCCCCATCTTGTGGTTGATAATTATATATTATCCATAATGAGAATAACAGGGATCATACCATAGATAATTTGGTAAAGCAATCAGGAGCTACTTCTGTCCATTAGTAGTACAGAGGGCAGTCCTGGGACTACTTTTCTGTTCCCATCCATGAGCTTTGTTTTATGTGGATGGGGTGTCTGCTTCACAGCTGTAAGATATACCAGTCCCTCTAAATTGTTCTGCTAATGTTGCAGAAGAGGTATAGATCCCCAGACCAAGTATTTCTGATGCCATTTGGCTTGCTGAATCCATCACTACTGGGTTGGAGGATACCTTGTATGCCAGACACAGATCACCTCTTAGCTGTCGGTAGGATACTGAATATTTTTTTTATCTGGAGGAAGACATTTCCTTTTATTCTCCTTAGTGTTTGTGTTCTATTCCCTGTCAACTAATGCTCTGCATGCATGGTCAGGGGTGATCCATAAAGTGTTCAGCCCTGTGGTCATGTCTGTAGAGAAATGCTCCTTTGCAGATTATGTTTATTATATAATTTAGTGCTGTTTCCACTGCCATTGATGTGGATGGTGGGAATTTTACTGTACAGGGTTCAGGATGGAATTTTTTTGTTCTGCTATATTTGTGGGCTCTTTTGACAACTGCAGAATGTTCCTATACATTCCTTTATTTTTAGCACTGTTTATTGCAATTTTCTAACAGTTCAGACTAATGGAGTTGCTCACCTGTGTTATGCTGAGTGGCACTATAGCATTCTTGTTTCTGTTCCTGTACACGGTTCTTGTCCCATACTTTATTGGTATGGGACTGACTTGTATACAGTCATCACTTAGATGCTGAAAGGCCACATGCGTATGCATTCCATAAATATGTATTCCACAGGCGAGGACTTATCCTACTGTGTTGCTGTATTTCTGTCTTACAAAGACGTTCTGTATGCATTTCTTGTGAGTAACTGGGAGACAATGTTTCAATGGTTATGAACAGCACTCATAGCAAATAGCATGGCAAAGGAGAATACTAGTGATCAGTCCACTCTGTCATGCCGTGCCTTCCATTCATTTCCAAAAACAGTAGCCCACTGTACACTATAATATTGAGGTATACAGCATCATCATATGGCCTTCCTTGCCTCTAAGAGCCTCCTGTAGGAGGATCTAATGCATGCTCCACTACCTTTGTTTTATTAGAATTGCAGGGGTCATGGATCTGTAGAGACTTCTGTTACTGTCTTTGCCAGGTCTATCACAAGTATCTGTGACATTCATTCAGTGTTCATATGTCACACCAGACCAGTAGAATTAAAATCCTATTATTATGAAAATGTTCTAATACACAATGTTAAGGTGTGGTATGCTCAAGCAATTCATTACAATAATGAAAGTACCACCATATGCAATGGAAGTGAAGAGGAAGAATACCCTGACCAAAGAACAATACGGTTGGGTTCAGAAGGTGGGACACTGATGATCCTAGACAATTGCAATAACTCTTATCATTATCAGGGAGGTTGGGTGTGACCTAAACACAAACAGTACTCCTTATAAAGGAAGAAAGAAGTGGTTCCAGAGAGGAAAAAAATGCATTTTTCCATTCTACAATATGACTGAGGGTATGGACAGACGTGAACAGTAGCTTTTATCATAAGACAAATTTATATTCATTCAGGCCCAATAAAGACTGAAGAAAAGAGGCACTAAACACATTATAGGCAAATATAAGTCAACTCCTGTTACATTTATCTATGATGGAGGGTATAAAGACCTGACCTGCTGAAGCGCATCTACAATTATAGCATAACTGCTTAATATCGGGTACTCTTTTTGAAAATTTCCATTGTACCAGTTCTATACAGTTAAGCTGTCATTTATTAACAGTACGGAGCACTGTATTATATTATAAAATTGATCTGATATATACTTAAATAAACTTGCTAAGATTGTACCCTCTCTCTTTGTAAAGTTTTTTGAGAATCAAACTCACCTGTCTCAGTACCCTATTCAGATGGCTCTCACATAATTTTCAAAACAAAAAAAAGGAAACAATCAGTATGCCAAGATCCTTATATTCATAATGTAAACAATGTCATCTATCACTTTCATTTTTATTTGCCAACATACATATTATACTTTTTCTCGCTAAATGACACAACAGATATACTGCCTCACTCACCAAATCATAGTAAACCATCTTCATTACTAACAAAAAGTCAGTGTTAAAATTGTTGGTGTACTTTAGTAACCAGCTATGATCACTGCATGGACTAGAGACAAAAACAATATTAAACAACAAAAGCCTGAGCACAGATCCTGGAAAAACACCTGGTCTCACTATGGCTGGATCTGATTTTTTTCCTTGAATCACTACTCTTTGGGTTCTGCCTCTGAGCCCCTTACATAAATATTGAGTAACATTATGCTGAGTCAATGCTAAGGCAATAGTGTGGAATGATAATTAGTCAAAAGCTTTTGTTAAATACAAATAGAGTACACCCACACTAATTCTGTAGTCCTAGACATAGAAGCTTGATATATCAATGAGTGTGGAATGGCCTTTCAAAAACCATGTTGAAAAATACCAAGCAATGCAAGATGATTTTCTTCAAGTATGATTTCACTAATATAGCCCTGAAAGCACATGTATAATACTGGCACTAGACTTACTGGATAATAATTTTGTACTGCTATTTTATCTCCAGATTTAAAAATTGGAGTAACTAATGATTCCTTCCAAGAACTTGTATTCATTACAGGTCATGGAATTAAATATTCTGTTTAGTGTACTCAGTAAATAATCTTCTATATCAATCAACCAAATTCCAGGAATAAAATCTGGTCTACTCGATGTATCATATTTAATTTTATTTAAGGATCTTAATAATATGTGTGCAGTAATATCGGGACATTTTGTCTTACAACCATTCTTTCTTCCACAGATTGAGAATAACAATCAGTTATAGTAATGCCAAAACCAGTAAAATACTCAATAAATGTATTGACTATCAATTCATGATCACTTTACTTATCTACAAAAATAGAATTAATATGAACTGTTTCATTCCTGAAGGAATTAATGCATTTATATTTTTTTGCTGTTTGTGTGATCATTTGGCAAGAAATGTTAATATTTTATTTTTTCATTTCATATACTTAATGATAGTTTCTTACTTCTCAACCTTAATATCATTTTTTAAACTTATTTAGAAATTTACAGTGAACATAAGAAGCCATCTTTTCCTATTTATTTATTTATTTGACATTTGTTAACTGGGCTAGTCCATCTGAGCAAAAGCCCTTTTTCAGTAGAGGCCCGGGAAGGAAAGCTCCACAGTACAAGTAAACAAGAAAATTTACAAAATTGAAGATGAATACAGTGAAATATTTACAATAAAACAGTTAAGCAAATGTAGAAAAAGCTCCACAGTACAATATAGTAAGAGGCATTATAATATTAAAGAAAAATCATGGCTAAGAAATATACAATAAAACATTTGAATGAATTTACATAACACAGTATTATATATTATATATTATAAGTATATTATATCATTTGTGCGTATTATAATTCTACCGTACCTGAATTTGTTTTTGGAGTTTACTGTTCTATAGCAAGTTGTCCAAGCTACACTGTTATAAAATAAAGATTCTACAATGTCATAATCTCTACTAACTAACTCAGCCATCTCTCCCAAATCTGAAAATAGTACATTACTCTTTAACTGATAATAATCAATTAGACCATAATTATAATACTTGGTCCTTACTGTCAGTTTACTCTTAGCAACTAATTCAAATGAGAAAGACAAATGATTGGACAATCCTAAATGAGAATAAATCTGTGTATTTTCAATTAGAATATGATTATCTAGACTTAACAAATTTAGGATATTACTACCTCGTGTTGGTTCAAAAATTAATTGTGTAGTATTATGATACTCAAAAATCTCAATAAATTCTCTTTCACAAATTATTTCCTTGTTCGTTTATTTTCCAATCAACGGTAGAATAACTAAAATCCCTTATCAAGTCCAGATTTCTATAATCCCTTATCAATACCAGATTTCTATAATCTAAATTTCTAAATTCATAAAATCACCTATCAGTACCAGATTTCTATAATCTAAATTCATATTTAATGTAGACAAATAATCGCCATGAGTATCCAAATCCCTTGTTGGTATATGATAACAAAGTATATATTCAAATCCATTGTTGGTGTATGATAAAGTATCAATGATATAGGATCAAGCAACATTATTTCATAAGCTTGGACTATTACACATTCCAACTCAGCATAAGTATTTACAAGTTGCCATGAAATTGAATTTCTAACCCATAAAGTTACCTAGCTGCCTCTCTTGCTTATTCATAAGTATTCAAATTTGTTATATCCTGAAATTTGTAAGTCAGATGAATTCCATGTCTAAGTAACAGCAATAAACTCATATCCCTCATTAAGTGCAATAAATTTTAATTCATTTACTTTGTCCGCCAAGCTATGGGCATTACAACAGAAACATTTTAAATATCTGTTAAGTTTCCTGTTTCTATTGCATAAGTGGATCCACTCATATGAGACCTTAAAAACTTTCAGCACAGTTCTTACACAAACCTGACAGAACCTTAGATCCATAATAATTAAGATGAACTCCATCCCTTGAAATACTTTTTAAATAGTAGGCTTAGTTTTTCCAAACTCTTATTAATTTAATATTGCAAAGAAAACATAGCTGTCCTAGTCAATTATTTAATATGTTTGCCTTTGACCACTGGTAATCTGACGCAAGCTATAAATGATTTCAGTTAATGCAGATCCTAGATTTAAAGTTTTAAAATATTCAATTATATCAACAGTTGTATTTTTCATCTTATTTAATAGTGTATACCTTAAATTAGTAGTACTTCCCTGCAAAATGCATTTATCATAGATCCATTTAATCCTAGTTAATATTTGTAACAGATCTAGATAATCAAGATTAATCTATTTATTTATTAAATGAGTATGTAGCTTCTAGTAAAAAACATTTTCAACCAAGAAGTAAAGGTATAACACATAGTAACATTTATGCAGGCATCTTCAAATGATTAATATAATAATTGCTTAATGTAAATATTACAGATGCATTGTTTTGGTGTTGTATGCATGCCAGTGTTGATAATGTCCACTGAACCCATTAATCATGGTGGTTTAACATTAGTTGATTTTAGTTAATGATATTTAATAACTAAATAAATAAAATTATCAAGAAACGTTAAATGTTAAAAGGTTGCTAGTATAAGTTTAAGCATAATGATAATGTATGAAAGTAGAGGAGATTATAAGATGAAGAAGATAAGAGTTATATTAATACATTTTAAGAATAACTAAAAATGGGGTAGGTGGAATATGAAAAGAGTTAAAGGTTGGCTTAAGGGAATTGGGGTTGGCTTATTGGTTAAGGTGTTTATCTCACAGATCCAAGGTACAGGCTTTGATTCTCACCTTTGGTCCATGTCTGGTTATATGCTAGGCATGTAGTAGCCTGCAGACTGATTCTGAAACATTTTCTGGCTGATAAAGTCAGCTCCAACTTTATTCCTCTCTCCCCCTCAACCTCCCCTCAGGAAATATCATCAAATATAACTCCCCCTACTATCACTAGGGAATAGGTCCTTAAAGATCTCTCTATGACCAAGAACATTGCATCAAAGGTCTGAGACAATATCCCAGGATACTTTCTAAATAGGATAAAACATGACCTATCAGGACCTCTGGAATTACTATTTAACTGTAGCCTCCAGACAGGCTTCATGCCTCATGAATGGAGAAAGGCAACAGTCATTCCTCTGCCCAAAGATGGGCCTCCTATAGACCCTGGAAACTACAGATCCATAAGTCTCACTAGTCTTATGTGTAAAGCCACGGAAAGAATTATCATGGAGATGATCAATAGAGATATAGTAAACCTCAAGATACTTGACCCAACCCAATTTGGTTTCGTCAAGGGCAGATCATGCCTACTCAACCTGGTGGACTTCTTTGAGAAGGTCACCAAAGCAATGGATGAAGGCAAAATCATTCACACTGCCTACCTTGACCTGGCCAAGGCATTTGACATAATTCCGTACTCAGGCGTTGTTGACAAACTCAAGCGGTTAGGTACAAACCTGTATGTCATCCGGTGGATAGCCAACTGGTTCACAGACAGGACCCAGGAAATTTGAATTGGGGAGTCCACCTCTACAAAGGGACCAGTCACAAGTGGAGTCCCTCAGGGATCAGTCCTTGAACTGCTCCTTTTTGGCATTTAATTCTCAGAAGTCAAGGCCAGTGTCAGTGGTCTCTGGCTGACTAAATTTTCAGATGATTGCAAAGTAGGAGCTGTCATTGAATCTCAAACTGATGCAAATGTTCTCCAGGAGGGGCTGACACAGACAAACAACTGGTGTCAGAGTCATGGACTAAAAACTAAATACCAAAAAATGCTTAATAGTATCCTTTGGGAAGCCATCCATCCCTTGTAATGATCATATCGATAAATCACCCCTTAGAGTTGACTCAGTAGTCAGGGAGTTAGGGACACACGTAGTTAGTAATCCAGCCTTTGATCATCATGTGTCTACAGTGGTGAGGTAATCATTCTATGTTGCACAACTTTATAAACAAAGGTATGGCATCTAAGTCCAAGGAAGTCATTGTTCCACTGTATTCAGCATTCATCAGCCCTATCACTGAGTACAATGACCCCTTTGTATATACCTAACTAGGCATATTCAACAACTGGTTTGTCCACAGAGGTTCCTCACTAAAAGAATACAGGGCATAAGTAATATGTCCTGTGCAGACCGCCTCAATACCCTATCCCTGTATTCTGTCTCCTACAGGCTTTTGAGGGGAGATTTATGCCTGTCATACAGGGCATTGTCAGACCCCACTCTGATGGACCTCCTGCATATCCACAAAACAAACAGTACCAGAATTACCCATTATAAAGACTTAAACCTTGCCTGTGATGTAAATAGGATCTGCTGGAGAGATAGGTATATATCCCAGAGACTACTCTGTCTATGGAACAAACTCCCCATCCATGTGAAGCAGAGTTCCTCCCTAATCCAATTCAAGTGCAACTTGGACATTTGGATGGGAAACTGGAAATTATTCCCTGGTTTGGCACGTATGTCTCTGATGCAAATAGGTAACCTGTAAGTGGTACATCTCCCAGGCTGTGGGCATCAGAACTTGTCAGAGATTTGGGATGCATGGCTGGGCTTAAAAAGGCCCTTGCAGTCATTAGCCTAGTAAACATCTATGAGCCTATGAACCTGTGAACCTCTAAGTGAAGATCAACTAATGACAGCAAAGGTACCTAATTAAATGGCAAAGGCATTGCAGTAGGTTGGTTCAGCATGATGGTTGAGGTGAGTCTTCCAGAAAAGAGGTAGATAAGTTCCACAATGCAGGCTCTAGTTTATTAAGCACACTTTCCTTTCAACAGAGTACAGGAGGGTGTCTTTGCAGGGGCAGTTGATATCAAAATAAAGGGATCTGTATAGAAGAGTTAAGTTGATAGAGTTAATCAGGGATATACACAGTGGCGGCTGGTGACTTCAAATCAAAGGGGGGCTGCAGGAGACAGCTGAATGGGTGGGGTCAATGGGAAGGGGTGCGGCCAACTAGAAAGAGGAGGAGCTATGCTCAAAACCACAAAAACTAAATATACTGCCCTGGGTGCCAAACCGTCATTATGAGAGTCCAATCAAGACAAAATGAAGTGTAGAAGAATAAAAATATTTCAATGCATTGGCTGCATGACAGCTTAATATCTAGATGTAAACAAAAAAGGTTGTGAGGCATGAAAAAATAAATTATTTTTTTTTAAATACATTAATGGAATACCAGTCAAAATCAAGTATAAGAAAAACAAGCAGCACTCAACTCAAACCACTTCTTGCACTGCAGTTCTAATTATAATTTATATTTAGCTTTATTAAAGTACCAATTAACATGCTGAAAGTAGAAATCTCTGTTGCCTCCACTTGTAAAAATGTTCCTTATCCAAAAAAAGACCTGCTGCCTGACATCTACTTGTTTCTTGGGGAAAACAGGATCAAAGTAAAAAATGAAAAGCAAACAAGAAATAAGCTCAAGATACGTTGCTTAAAAGGATTACTGTACAGGTTATGGACCACACTAAAAGGATTACTGTACAGGTTATGGACCACACAATTGGCATTCTGTTTACGGGTAAAGCATGAAGAGATGACTGGAAGTCTCCAAGTGTAATGAGACTATTAAAATAATGTAATCCTGTCCTTTATTACAAATACTGGCATATGCATTTCAATACCCAAGGCTTATACATTATTTAGTTAAGTATTCTCTACATGGCGACAGAAAGGCTTTCAATGTTGGCAATTCTTTAACAGTATGCTTATTAAAGCTTACTTGCATCTTGCAATCTCAGCTAAGCTTACCTAATGGTCATTAAAGTATTGCTACTTAAACACAGAGCAACAGGCACTTTGAGTAACAAGCATAAATCAACAGTACAAAAAATATGACAGAAACCAGACCATTCTGTAAAAATCAAGGACAGATGAAAAGCCACTCTAGTACTTGTGTCTACCTTGGATGGGGGGAATACTCTGCACATTTACACTGCATAAATACTCCTTGCCTTGCTTCGACACATCCAGAGTCACTACATGGGGGAGTGGGGTGCAACAAGTATGTCACAGTTTGAAATGTCTCTGGCTGACTTGTGATGGCCCTGACACATTTGTCATACCTCTCAACCTCAGAGCAAGAAATCTGGACAAAGCCATACAAAGAAATGGGACAAAGGCCCAAAAATAAGGACAATTTTTAAAATATTGCTCTTAATAACTTAGAAAGATAATAGAGGCCTTGCATTAGTATGAATTTTCTGAATGGTATGAAATCTGAAACTCAAATGTCTGTCATTATTTTCTAACTTCAGTCTTTAATGATTTATCACTAATTTGCCAAAAAACACACAGTTTTATGAAAAATGGACCAAAGATGTGATGTAAAAATATAAAATAGCAACACAATACAGCTGGAAACCTGTCAAAGAAGGGATACTTTAATATTAGTACTGCTAACTTGAGCAGATGACAAAATAAATAATCTACATGCATTTCTGAAATAAAAGTAATCTGATTATTACAGTTATTTCTTAATTATAAACCCTCCATGTTTTCTTCCAAAATTGCTATTTTGCAGAGGGATCATTAGGGGAAGAGCAACATTTTGAGCCAAAATCAGGGACAGTTGAGAGGTTTGGCTATGCCTAATTCTATAAAGCAATTTATTTGCATGTACCTCTCAACCTGTTAATGCAATAAATCTGGACAAGGCCAAATATATTGGGGGAACATATAAACAGTACTAAAAATTGCTCTTGTATAAACTGAGACAGTTGATAGAACAGGTCTTACTTTAGCATGCATTTTTCTGAAAGTTATGAAGTCTGAAACTCAGTGTGCCATTATTTAGTGACTTAATTCCTAAATGATTTGCCAGAAAACCACAAATTTTATTAGGAACAAACCAAAAATAAGAAGCAAAAAATCTATTAATTCTTTGAAAATCTGGACAGTTGGGAGGTATGGTTCAGCTGAGGCTGCCTAAGTTTGCCACCCTTCCCCCTCACAAAACCATTGCCAAACGGAGCCTCCCCCTGCAGCCATTCCAATGATCCATTACTTGGCTATTTCACTCCATTTACCATAAACACTAATGTGCATACTGATTTACTTCTATGATGATTTGAACTTCATTTGAAAGTTTTATTTTGCATTTTACAGCACAAACACTAAGACATCTGCTAAACAAACTTGGCATTAAAACTTCTCTACCATTGAAACTCACATTCATTGAAACAACATTGAAACCCACATTCAAAGAAAATACATTTTACCCGTGGCAGATAAAGATTAATTTTGGGCTGTTTTCAAATCATAGGCCCCTTGCATATGAAACATACATGTGCTCTTTGATACACCTTCCTATTGCTTTGAACATTTTTCCAGTAAACAATGAAACAAAACGCATGCACCAACGACAAAACTGCCCAATTCAGAACATTTCCATCATAAAAGTCTACTCAAACTTCTACAGTCCACCATTATCAGTAAATATGCACAATCTCTGAAGTAGTAAAAAAGTAATCTAAATAATTCCAAGTTAAATAAATCTGTAATGAAGAGGTTGCTGCTAGCAATCACCTTTATATTTCATGGTTTCATCGAAAAATAAAGTGTCTGATGCCCCTGAGGAATAAATTGCCTAAATTACATTAAAAATAAGCTAGTAATATTGCAATAGGATGGCAAACTGATAACAGGCTCATAGTTAGTATCTTAACTTTCAGTACGGCAGCATTCACCCCTTATGAGAGTAGAGCCAACAACCTTCTGCATCAAAAGCAAGTACGCAACCTGTTGTGCTATTAGCAATGCGAGCTGACTTAGCATAATCAGCACTAAACTTCTCTTTCCCTGCAGCTCTCAGCTCCTTGTAAAATCTACTCAATACTCAACTGCATCTCAACTTCGCAGCACAAGAAATCTGGAAAAAGCCAAATTTCTTGGGGTAGGTCAAAAGGGCAAAAACCAGGGACACATTAAACATTGCTTGTATAATCTTGGAAAGCTGCTAGAATAAAATGCTGTGTTACCACCATACATTTTACTGCCAAGGTCCCTGTGCAAAAGAGTCAGAACAACATACCACTATGCCAAATCGCCTGCTTTGTGAAAGAAAAATGCTGTGTTCCCACCATACATTTTACTGCCAAGGTCTCTGTGCAAAACAGTCAGAGCAACATACCACTACGCCAAAATCAGCTGCTTTGTGAAAGAGAGGAAGACTGAAACTTAAATGGCTATCATTTAATGAATTCAGTTCTCACCATAGCTGTCAACCTCTTAGCACAAAACACCTGGACAAACCCAGTAATGAGGGAATACAGCCCTCAAACATATTCATTGAATTCAGTTCTTGCCATAGCTGTCAACCTTAGCACAAAAAACCTGGACAAAGCCAATAACAGGGTAATACAGTCCCAAAAATAAGGACACATTTCAAATAGTCATCTTATAAACTTAGAAAATTGCTATAATAAAAGGTTGTGTTACTATATATTTATTGCTAGAATAAAAAGTTGTTTTACTATGTATTTTCTGAAGAATATGAAGTCTGAAATTCAAATGCCTGTCAATTTTACTTCTGACGGAACAAAAACAATTTTCAGCAGAGGCCCAGGGAGAAATACTGTAGACACATGTCTTTGTAAAATGGCAGGACACCAGAGCAAATCCACACAAACACAGGGATAAGATGCAGACTCCACACAGAAAGCACACTAGCCAAGAATCAAACCAGAAAACCTATAGCTGTGAGGCAACAATACTGCCACTGCACCATCAAATATGTAAGGAATTAAACATTCAGAAACCTGAAGTCTGAAATTCAAATGCCTGTCAATTTTATTTAACATTTGTTAATCAGGACAGTCTGACTTGGAACAAAAAAACAATTTTCAGCAGAGGCCCAGGAAGAAATAATTCAGACATGTCTTTGTAACATGGGAGGACACAAAAGCAAACCCACACAAACACAGGGAGAAGATACAGACCCCACAAAGACAGCACCCCCAGCCAAGAATCAAACCTGATAACCTGCAGCTGTGAGGCAACAATGCTACCACTGCACCATCAAATATCAAGTATTGCAATATTTACAAACCACAGATATTATGAGGAACAGATCAGATCAAATCTGTGGCAAAAATCTGTAATTTGTTTACAAATGGTGGTGGGTAGGGAATTCAGGTCTTTAACACCTGCATACAAGGTACAGGGTTCAAGCCTGAGGTATTCCCTACTACACCATCATGAGACTAACCACCAGTATATTGCACCTGGGGCATACACACACACACACACACACACACACACACACACACACACACACACACACACACACACACACACACACACCTCTTGTAGCATACCACCATACATCCAAATCCCTGTCCACACACTTACCTGCAGTAGATCTTCCAAATCCCTGTAGCAAACCACCATAAATCCCGAGTAAGCTATGAAACCAGCGCAAATCCACACCAGACCCCGCCCGTCACGAGATCTTCCCCCGATGAATTCCAGATTGCTGACATTGCAGTCCGACCCCGATGCGTTTTCCCAGCGAGTTCCAAGACAGTCTATGCAGTTTTAAACTGCATAGACTTCTGGGAGCTCCATTGCGCATGCTCCAGACTGTCTCAGCAGCAGTCCGGACTAGTCCGACCCCGATGCGTTTTCCCAGCGAGTTCCAGGACAGTCTATGCACTTTAAAACTGCATAGACTTCTGGGAGCTCCGTTTCAGCAGCAGTCTGGACTAGTGCGCATGCGCGAAAGTCTGCAATTTTTTTAATTGTTTTTTTTCTTTTTATTTCTTTATTTTTTCTTTATTTTATAGTTGAGGGGGCTGCAGTCCGGCAGTCCAATAGCACAGGCTGCCCCTGGATATACACAGGAGGAAATAAATAGTGCGTGGCAGTAAGGTATGGATGTTGTTATTGTACTATGTATGCAAGTGTGAGAAGTTATAATACAATAAAAACTGCAAAAAAAACTCAGCCAAGCTGGAGTTTTCAGTGTGTAGTACCTCAAACCTCCTATAGTCGAGACCCATGGGATATATGCAAACGAACACTTAAGGACATACCCGTGTTTCACTTACATGGGTTTGAATGCCCATGACTTTTTACTTTTTGTGTCTTCATGGGTACATTCAAGCCGGTTAAGCCAAAGCTAACTAGCTGAAGACATGCACATTTTGGCCTTTTTCTAACCTCATCAGTACAGCATAAATAGATTGTTTAGTTATACTTTAAAAACACAGAGCTTAAAATCTAGCCTGATATTCATAAACATTAGAGTGCCTGCAAAATATCCCAAATAACATATAAACCCAAGTGTAAAAGGGTCGCACAAACAAACCCAAGCTTGAGTCAAGTGACTAAAATGGAACAGTTTTGAAAGTGGAGTACATGTTATGCCAGTCATTAACATATTTCTATAGCCCAGTTTTTAGATTTATTGATCATGGGATATGATCATTGATTTCCACTATCGTTATGTTAGTGGAGTTTAGCAAAGAGCTAAAGGCATCATACAAAGCCAGATTCACAGTTTATTTCAACAATCTTCCTGCTGGTTTCTGAGGAAAGCTTTCAGCTGTTTCACTAGTCCCTTTAGCTTTTCAGACAAGGAAGATGGAACTATAGTTAGTGAATAAACCTAATATGGTGACTCATGCATTTTATATTCTGTGACAATAATGTTAGAAACACATATCATTGCCTGCAAGTATTAAAAAATTTAATTCTGTAGTCCTGACTCTGATTTCTCTCAGTGTCCTTTTATCTGCCACATGAGTCTGAGCAGGTTTCATATCTGCAGTACTTTTGCCGTTAAAATTAAATGTGGTATATTTAACTGTAGTCAGTGTTCATTGGCTGTCCCAAAAAAAGAAGCATTGGTGCTTAGTATAAACATAGGCTGCTCCTTTATATATTTCGTAGGGTAACCTTTATTGCCATGGATTCTGCAGATGACAGTATTAGGAAGGCTGTTTGTATGTGAAATTTCAACTGCATGATTTCCATTAACCCTTCCATTTCAGACCTTTAAATGAACCAAAGTGGATTGTTGGCGGGCACTGGTCTTACATGTAAGATGTAAGAAGACAACATATCTCTTAAAGCAACAACATCATTTAAAAAGGGGATTGCATTTATGATTTACTAATTTCTAGAACTCTTTACTGGACTTAAATTACTACAGTAGGAAGACTTACATGCAGTCATTATGTAAGCCTATATCCATTACAGTTACCTTTGGTTATTTCTTCAAATACACAGTTGGTTTCAAGAAATATTACAATCTATCACCTTGATAGCATCTTCTTCCTGATTCAGTATTATTAAAATACACAGCATTGTATTGGCATACAGCCCCTTGATAGGAAATTTCCTTTTAAGTTACAACATAGGCATGTACTGTGTTACCATAAATTTACTTTATGCCATACTACTGTTCCTTTAAGATGCATAGTTAAATGGATGCATATTTTTAACCGCACCATATAGGCTCATAGGTTCATAGGTAGGTACTAGGCTATTGGCCCTAGGGCCTATATAAGCCTAAACCACAAAAAAGGTCCAGCACAATGGGTGAAAATTATAAACTGGTTTATTTAAGTAGCATAAAAGACCACAAAGCAATATATATGTATATATATATATATATATATATATATATATATATATATATATATATATGTGTGTGTGTGTGTGTGTGTGTGTAAGCCTAGCCAAAAAGATACCAAGATACCCTGGCTTTCGACACCCAAGAAAATTATTTTCCTGTGCCCCTGAAGAGCAGAACCACAGAGGTGATTCCCAGGGTGAATTTTCTATTTCCCATCCAATAATTAAGATTTTTCTTGAAGAGTGCTAATGAGGAGCTTTGTTTGATATAGATAGGTAGTTTGTTCCAGAGTATGTGAAGTCTGTGGGACACAAATCTATCCCTCCAGCATGCTCTGTTTATTGTGATGACAAGGTTTAGGTCCCTAGCTCGGAGGGATTTCTTTAAGTGGAGTATGTCCAACAGCTCTGGGTTTGACATAGCTTTGTATGTTAGGCAGAGATCAGCAACGGAGTAAAGCTGGAGCTTTTTTAGATGGTCTGTGTACGGCATCTGTTTGAGGCCAATGATCCTCTTTGTGAGGTATTTCTGCGGCCTTTCCAGTAGTTGTAGATGCCTTGTGAGGTACATACCAAAAGAGGCGTGGGTCTAATGAGTGGCAAGTAGAGAAGAACAATGACCTCTTTTTTCCTAGATGAGAAACCTTTTGTGAGCAGGTGTGCCACGAAGAAGGATTTCCTGACTACTGTAACGCTATGATTATCAAAGGAGAGACTACTGTCCACCTGTGTGCCAAGGCCTCTTATCACACTTTTTCTGTTAAGTAGACTACCACCTATGTGGTAGCTCATGGGTACAGAGTTTTTACCAAAAGGGATGCCAATGCACTTTTTGGCATTGAGCTTGAGGCCATGGCTTTGACACCAGGCATCTGTCTCAGTGAGGCCCTTTTGTAGGATGTCCACATCGTTAGGAGTTTCGATTATGGCTCCTAGATTGCAGTCATCTGTGAACTTCATTAGCCAAAGACCTTCTGTGTTAGCCTGTACTTCAGAAAAGTAGATACCAAACAGGAGAGGACCCAGGACTGAACCCTGTGGTACTCCACTTGTCAATGGTCTGAAGTCGGATTTGGAGTCTGCTACTTTCACAGTGTGGGTTCTGTCAGTGAGCCAGTTGGCAACCCATCTTGTGACATAGGGATTTATATCTAGTTTAGTGAGTTTATCTATAATTCCAGAGTGGGGGGTGGTGTCAAAAGCCTTGGCGAGATCTAGATAGGCAGTGTGAACCACCTTAACCTCGTCTACGGCTTTAGTGACTGCTTCAAAGAAGTCTATCAGGTTTAGGAGACATGATCTGCCTTTTACAAACCCAAACTGGGTGGGGTCCAGAGTTTGGAGATTACCAATGTCTTTGTTTATAAGTTCCATGATGATACGTTCCATGGCCTTGCAGACCATGTCTATTTATTCCATTATGCACTTATCCATGCCAAGTATTCCTTTACTCATTTTCTGATGTATTTTAATTCTATTTATTTCTTACCACAATTTTTTCATATTGTGATGCTCCTTTAGTAGCTAATCTCTTCTAAACCTCCTCTTACCATTCATTCAGTCATACAGGCAGCTGTGCCTGACATATTTTCCTTGGACATTGCAGTGAGTTTAGGACTTCAAAGTTAACAAAAATGACTCTCATTAAAGGCATCTGAAGTGCGTTTTTGTCCACTCATCATCTTTCAGTTTCATGTAAACGCTCCGAACATGCCAGTCATTTTTTTTTACTACTATTGCCAAACATTTACCCATCAGAAAACAAAACGAAAAAAAAAAAAACAAAACAAAAAAACAGGTAATCCAGATCTTGCATTTTCTTTCACCACTGATTCAATGGCTCAATTTCTATGTCATCTTTCTTTTCTAGTGTTGTCAATTACAGCAAATGAGTGCAGCTGTCCTTGGCCATTCTTTGTTTACCTTTTCACTTTGTATATTCCTTCCAACATCATCAGGCTGTACACTCCTTGTTCCCTGAACAGGCCACTGTATGCTATATATCATTATATTTACTGCAAGTTTCATAACAGTTTCTCTAGGTATATTTAAATGATGCATTATATTATTAAACCCCTCATAATTCATCTATTTCACCTCTGTATAATATTAATATCATACAATGCATGCTTTTCTATGCCAGCAATATCTCCATTATTATTATTACTGATTCTCATTGTCACACTGGCTCAACATTCCTATTTTGTTAAGTAAAATTGTTCTCTCCCTTCCATAACAGCCCAATTATTATTACAGAAAATCCACTGTTTATCATTAGATTATCAAACACCCAGTTACAAGCACTCTAAGACATGTTGAATATATTTCTACTAAATATTAAAGTTTCCCAAATCTAAATACTCCCTTTATACCATGTGTTCATATGTTATTAAAGTAATATAACAAGTTAAATATTCATAGGATAAAAACATTTATCAATCTTTTGTTACCAAGAACAAGTTATGCTTACTTTCTACTTTCAACCATTTTGAGCACGTAATGGCCTCATGTTAAATGCCATTGTCCATTTTTCTATGCTGCCCATGCAGTGGAAATATTACAAAAAAACCCAAATAGTTGATATATGAAATTGCATTATTACTTACTACATACTCCTGTTAAAACAATATTGAATAATTATTTGTTAGATATTACAATTTTCATTACTTTAACCCAATGACTATATATTATTTCTTTTTGGTTACTGAAATACAGTATCAACATAGATTTTGGCATGACACAGGGATGCATTATTTCTCAAATAATATTGAAATCTGGTACAAATAAAACCCAATATTCTGCACAATTTATGCTCATGGTTATAGCCGCAGCCCCTATTTAAAACAATACCAGAACATTTTACAGCCCCCTTACTATGTTCACATTGACCAGCATTATAGTGGGCTAGTCTGTTACTATAGTTATTAAGTATCCCAAGATGCTCTTCCTTTTTACTTGAAGTTCTTTAAACCATGAGAAAGTAAAAATGAATGTGCTACTTGTCCTTCTAAAATCCCATTATGCTTCAGTTCCAGTGATACCAATCGAAAGCTCATTTTCTTGATTCCATCAGTAAATGTACAAAGAAATCTGTCAGCAGTGATCTATCTTCTAGGTCATATTTGATAAATGCTTTAACATATTTCTGTTCCTAATAGTTCACCATCAATTAATAATGTGAAATCAATACCATATGCTACATCTCCTGCCTTGTATCAATGCATAGCTTCATTAAAAAAAACTAAACTAAATACATTCTTTTATGGGGGGGGGGGGATCACATTCCCTGACATGAGGGCTATACCTCCACATCCCTTTACTTATATAAAATAATTATGGTTGCATAATGGTGAATAAAGGGTAAAAACTCAATACTCAATGGCAAGGCAGTTAACCATTACATAACTTCATCATTACAGCACACTATGTATAAGTATACATCGGATACTCACATTATCGAATCCCACTTCATTGGACCTGACTTTGTGGAATCTTCATTATATTGAACTCCTGGAACAATGAAAACGAACTCCAGGAAATTAACCACTCGACCACCAGGACACAACAACAAACAGCAAAACAAAAAAGCCCTCCAAGTAGGGGGCTTCACACACCACACCCACACACACACACACAGTATTATAGGAAGCTTCAAAATTCTATGACAACATACAGCAGAATAATATAGTACTCATTTGAGAGTAACAGTAAATTGCATGTCGTCCTTGTAAGGCTTGAAAATTACAAGGTAGGGCTACTATGTTAGACTTGATTCTAAGAAAGTCCACACATCATACGGAAATGACTGGCATTCTGTACAATTCTGCATGATCCCCTAATTTCTTTCTTACTTACCTTGACAAAATGGAACAGGATAGTCCCACTGCACCACTAAAGGCATTAATTTAGGGCATGTCAGGTGTCTTTACTAACCTTTACCTTTGGGAAGGCTTCATGAACAACTTCATCACTCTTTCTGCACAGATAAATCTGTGAGTAAATCCTTTGACTTTTTTAAGAACTCTGTTTTCACTTTCTTAAAGAGAGATGTGCCTTGCAGAAATATTAGAATAGAGGACTAACCCCCATGAGGGTGTGTAGGTAGGAGATATAAGTTGATAGGGAAATGACCCAGCACATGTATAAACAGACTAGTTTTAAAGCAGACTGTCAATATTGCAGCTTTTCAAGAAACAGATAGTCTGCTGGAGTGAGTGAAGGCAAGTAAATCTATTTTAAAGATGTACTGGAATTTGAAATGTCAGATTTGAGAGTTTTTAGGTGGGAATACAATTATGTATGACAGAGATACCCATGGGGATTCTGTGCATACAAGTTACAGATAATGTCAATATATATTTTGATGAGGCAGCTGGCAGTCTGACTATAGGTCAATTGCACCAGAACAATGCACTTTATAACACCGTACCAATTGGTGACTTATTTGTAAATGTCTTAAAAGGTAGAAAAAAGACATTCCTTCATGTTTCTGTACCTAGAAGCAGACTTCACTACTCCACTGCAATGATACTTTTCACATCCAGGGAAAAAGACTATATTGTTCCAGTTCATCAGGGAGGGTACACTGACATGATGTGCAGCTATAGCCCCATTCTACTTGCAACTACTATAAATATTTTTAAAAGAGTATTTTGGGAACTGCATTAAAGAGGTTTTTACAGAACTGCTGACTTAGATATTTTCTATATAATCCATTCATTTTATAGGTATGTTTTGCTTAATGTTATGTTACAATTGCCATGCTTCGCATTCTAGTATTATCTTTATTTGCATTTTCATTCTTCCACCTTTGTTACTACATCTGCTACATTACCTTTACTATCCTTGTTCTGCTTTTCCATATGTGACTCAAAAATACCTTAACAAGCAGCTTTTATTCAAACCAAGCCTCGGTTGAAAAGTAAAGTTAACAATGGAAAATGTCAGCTTCAAGGAAAACAACACAACAACAAAAAAGCACTTTTGCAGGGGGACACCCCCCTGAACCCCTTATATATGTACTTCTGTAAATATACTAATTCTGACATCACACAACTTTGTCACTAAGGGGAAATTTATTTACCTCTAATATTCTGAGATGCACACTATTGGTAAGAACAAAATAAGATATTTGGAAGAATCCTTGTTTCTTTACTAACCATAACTGATTAAAGTAAATGTGTGACTCTAAGCAAGTCACTTAGCAAGACTTTGTTCCTGAGTTGCCCCTGAAAAGGGACTATATACCTCTTGGGCTTACCCTGTTAGTATTTTTAAGCAAAATAGAAACTGTCTTTCTGGATGTGCCAGCACTTAATTCTGCTCAGCAGTCCGGAGGAGATCAAAGACAGATGGAAAGGAATACTTCAACAAGCTTTTGAATGAAGAAAACCATACAGAAGCTATACTGCCATAGCCATAACCTATAGTGAAAGAGAAAGGGGGACTTACCTCAGGAGAAGTACAGTTTGGTAAAGCAAATTTGTGAGAAACAAGAAGTCAAGAGGTAAGGAAAGGTGGTTTCCCTGACAAGAAATGGGTAGATTGTGCGAGAGAAGACCTGAGACAGGTGGTCGTAACTGTCAAAAAGGTAGGAGAATGGCTTCAAAGAGAGAGTGTATGATGATAATAATAGCACTGATTATGATGATGGTCAATAATCTCTTTTTTGCTGTTAAAATGAAGAAACCTGTTGGCAGTCATCCTGAATTAAACTATTTAAACACCATTTAAGTAGAAAGATACACAGAGTGACATAAAAAATATATCCAATTCAAGGTTAACTACACAACAAAAATTAGCATTTGACTCTGCTGTTTTCATTCCTCATGACCAGCATTTGCCAGAATACTCAAGACCAGCCTCATGACAAGCATGGACTGGAAATGCAGTTCCTCTGAATTGATACATTATGAGTATGCACAGTGTTTTGTTCATCAGCTTCTGTAAGTGTAATAAAGGACTGTCAGTGAAATAATTTCACTGTGCTCAAGAAATGAAATGTTAGGGGTAAAATGGTTGCATCATTAATCTTAGGGAAAAAATCCCCGTGGTGACAAATACCCACTCCTTGATTGTACTATATATATATGGGTCTACTTTCATAGACCGAACGTACGAATCGCCAACACACATGTTCCTGACCCCAAACAACCGAAAACACACCACACCAACAACTCAACATACCGAACACCACAACACCGACACAAAAAACGCCAACTACACATTGCACACAACAACATATCCACTAACCTTAACCTAAACCCTAACCCTAACGTCCGACACTACCGCACACTTACTCAACCCGCACCCTAACCCTAACTCACTTAACACACCTCTAAACCTCAACACCGTCACTATCGCATACTCACCCTACCTGCACCCTAACCCTAACTCACTTAACCCACCCCTAAACCTCAACACTGTCACTACCGCACACTTACCCTACCTGCACCCTAACCCTAACTCACTTAACCCACCCTAAAACATGCAGCCCGTCACTATCGCACACTCACTCCACCCGCATTCTAACACTGACACACTCAACACTACCCTACACTGCTCTACGTCACTTCCACACACTTACCTCACCGGAACCCTTAGTCCGACACCACCGCACACTTACCTTTCCCACACCCTATCCTAAAATCCCTCACTATCGTACACTTACCTGTCCGCTCCCCAATACTACATCTTTCACTTTCGCACACTTACCGTATCGCGCTCACACGCTGCCGTTGTCGGTCTCTCAGCCGTTGGGATATCGCGTTTTCGGTAACCTACCTGTTCGGTCGTTCCGTCTCGGTCTTCCGGGTGTCAGTGACGTGGCGCTTCGGTCTATGAAAGTAGACCCATATATATATATATATATATATATATATATATATATATATATATATAAATATATGATAGAAAATTTTGAAATGCTGTCCAGATATTCTTGATCATTTTGGCAAATGCTTCTTAATGTATAAGCTTATGCTGTATGAGTGACTGAGGAAGTGTGATGACTTCTACAAATGTTTAAAGGACAACTGCACCATAAATGTAAAGCTTTCTCATCCCAGAGTGTACTTTCATCCTACAAAATGATCCCTGCATTATCACTTATAAGTAAAGTATAACATAAGCATTTCCAGCTACTGTAACACATCTGTGCTACTCACCTTTTTCTGTATATAAATTCTCATAATAATCTTATTAGAAATGTGTTCTTTATTGGCTCTTACATCATATTGACCACCAGATTTTAAAAATTTTTGGCTTAGGAAAATTCCACAATAAAAGTGTTTGCACCATTGGGATTCCCTCTCCAGAAAGCAAAATAAATGCAATTAAATAACTTATTAAGTAAATAAGGTGTCACTGCTTAACAGAGGCACAGCAAAATGATAGGCATAGTTTTTATTCAAACTAAAGGGGTGGCGAAAGCCACATAACTATGGGCTAGGCTTATAAATGCCCTTGGGCAGATAGCCTAGTATGAACCTATGAACCTATGAACCTAAGTAACTCACTAACTTAACTAAACTAACTAACTAGATATTTTAGCTCCTGTTTCTTTCACTCCCTGGCCAAATCACAGCATACTGAGTTTCTGGGGATTTGCAGGTCTTTTACTGTTTATTGTCAGGCACAGCTGGGACTAAAGTATCAGAAAAAATGACAGCACTGGGTGGCATTGGGAATAATTGCAGACATAAGTTCCTAGAGCTAATTACTAGAATCAGACTTCACAAAAAGCAATGCAATTTAAACACGTTTTACAAAACAAAAACATTTCAGAGTGTATACAAGCAAACAGCATCAAACCTATTAGATGCACTGAATATTGTTATTGACCTTTTGACAAGAGATTCTATAAGTAAGGAATAATTATTCTGAGCTTGAAGTAATTAAATACAATTCCTGAAGGAGAAGGGTCAGCGATATAGTACCATATTTTAGTGCTGAAGAGTAGTACACTGTGGGAAAGGGAGAACTAGCCAAAAGCAAAATCATTTCACTGTGTTTGCAAATGCTGGCCATTTTGAAGTAGAATAGACTAAAAATATAAATAATCACTTTAGTCTCCCCCAAAAAATATCAGGATAAGAAAAGCATTTATGTCCACCTCCCCCCCAATTGTTGGCATTTATGTATTCAGACAAGAACAGATCATTTCAATAAAAACTTGAAGTTCTGGCAGGGTTTACACAAATGCTCCAAATGTTTTGAGTATTTGGCCATATAAATACAGTTGTTCAGAATACTTAGCAAAACAATGCAGCTGCTCTTATTTCTTGCACAGAGAAATCTTTTGGATTCTCTGTTCAAAAAGCAAATGCACCACAATCTTCTGAGTATTATGCTGAATATATGAAATACTTTGATAATACATTTAGATAAGTGCACCAAATGCCTGAAACAATTATGGTTTGGCCATTTGAACAAATCATGCAAAATTCTGTATATTTGCTCCAGGTGCTCTATGCTTTATTTCTTCTAATCATTAGTAGACAAATGGTCCAGATTCCAGGAACATTCAGACAAAATTTCTAATCTTCCAACCATTCAATGCTTTTAAGAAATGATGCCAAAGATTCCAGTCTTTTAGGAAAAATGGTATCTGCTTTATTTATACAAATGCTTAGATGAGTTAAACAGGTACTTAGCAGAAAGCTGTCTCAAAAGCAATAACGTTTTACACTATTACTGCATATGTTCATGACATTCAGGAGGCTGTTTCACTTCAGTCAGCAATAAAGCATTAACATAATTTTGCAAGCATACAAAAAAACCCCATAAGAATGCATCTGTCTTGCTTGAACTCGAACATAAAATTTAAACTGAATATAAAACATAAACAAGTTATCATGTTATCAATTAACATGTACAATTGATATGTAATAATTGCTGATACTTTTAGAATGAGTGAAGCTAAGTACATATGAGTTACTGCATGAATTCCTCTTAATAATTCATAAAGAGATAGATAAGCCTGAATATGTATTGCCAAAATTCTGTGTAAGATGATTAAAAAAAATGATGTGCCTAGTAACCCGTATGCTATTGGACAAGTAGCAACTTCCTAGCATAACTCTGAAGATACAAAAACACAGGTGAACTGTTTGCATGTAAGGCTGTGAAACTAAAAGATGAATTGACTGAAACATAAAGTAAGATCACTTCTTTAAATCTGGAAGATACTGAAGAAATCATGTTTTACTGCGTTGTTTTAAAAAGTGAGGGAATGAAGGATACTTTTAATGGTTATCTTCTGCCTAATGAATGCTATTGTATTGATATTTGGGGCACATACTTTCGGTTTCCGATAAGCTACATTTACATGTTGCATTTCTGTGGGATGTATTATTTAAAAAGTGGACATGACTGCTATTCTTAGTTGAAAACAAACTTCTATATTGCACACTGTGTGTGTAGGCAGTTTTAAGCAACTTTAGTGAACTGAATAATCTATGGTATCTTGTAACTCATGCCTTTGTACTCTGCATAAGAATGAACTAATATACTCTTAAAGTATTTTGACAGAATGTTCGAAGTACTTCATGACCTTGGTATACACGTGTTCAGCTTAACAGCAAGACAGCCGCAAAGGCTTTCATCATTAGAAAAATGTTTCAAATAATAAAAGAATAACTACTCTTAAGGTTCTAACCTCATGCACACAGAAGGCAACTGTGGGGCTTCAACATGCATTGATAAAATACCAGCAGCAAAGTACTTGTGTTTCCCATTAACATGTACAAAATGCCCAGTGGTACAGATATTCTAGATGAAACAAATTTGGTAGTTCATTTTGAAGAAGTTGACATATCACCAGATGGATTACTCTTACCTTATGCTTAAAAAAAAAAAAATAAAAAAAAAAAAATAAATTTGATGAATGTAAATTGGTGCGAGCACACACCACAGACACACACACACAGACACACACACACACACACACACACACACACACACACACACACACACACACACACACACACACACACACACACACACACACACGTATTTCCATTTATTTTAACATTCCATTTGTTAACCAGGTAGAACACTGATCAACTAAACCTTTTACTAATGCAGGCCAGGAGATTAAAATGAATAATCATAACAAACAGCATCTTAACAAATAGCTTAAATCTTGTAAAAATATGTATGTTAATACAATTTTAGAGGCAGTAAATGACATCAGTATCAAGCAACAAAGTAACATGCTCCACAATGACTTGTTGAAAACCATTTTTCTACAGACGTGCACACAAGAAAGTAATTATTTACAGTTAACCTGGGAATAAGTGTTTGAAAATAATTTTATACAATATACTCAACACTGCAGTAGAGATAAGAGGGAAAGGAGAGGGAGAGGACTGTGAGAACAGGGAATAGTATCTGAAATGAGGAAAGGAAAAGACAAAGAACAGGAAAAATATTTGTATCCCCCTTTAATAAGTGGCATGGAAATTTTAATGTGTACTTAACTTAAGGTCACAATTGATCTGTGAGGGAAATAGTTGCAATTATTGAATGGATCCTTTTATGTGGCTTCTTTGTACTAAACTGTTTCTAGATGAGTACATACTATGTGGTAAGAGGACCGTGAACCACTAACTAGTGGGAGAGAATTTCATCAAAAAGTGAACAAGAACTTAGAAGCTGTGGTTAATGTTATGTAATCTGTTCACAAGGGTAATTATTGTAAGGGTATGATTATTGCAGCTAGTATTTATTTTTTGTTAATTAGGGAGATTCCATGTTTAGCAGTTGATATGTGAGCGAGGCAGCTGCTTCCTTATTAGGTTGTGAGCTGTTTAGCTTTGCTAAGATATTGCACTGATGCTCTTTCTTGGTGGTTAATGTGATAAATCTACTGGTGCTTGACACTTTTATTTATTTTATTTTACATTTATTTACTGGGAAAGTCCGACTGGACAAATAGTCCTTTTTCAGTGGAGGCCCGGTGAGAAGTGCTCCACAAATAATATCAATAGCAGCAATACATTACATACGTTACATACAAAATAGACACATTTAACAAAGCAAACAATTCAGCAGACCTGTACAACCAATTCTCCAGAGCTGTACAATATATAATAGAAGAAAGGAATACAAATTTCACAGTAGTTTTTCTTAGGTCAGGTAACATTCAAACATAGCGGTAAACATTGATGAATGATTAAATAAGTTGAAAAGTAGAGATTATTTTCAAAAAGATATACTACCCTGGAGTGGAGCAGGAGCAAAGTCAGTTGTAAGCCAGGTAATGTTTTAAGGATGTTTTGAAATCTGCTGTTGAGGATTTAAAAGTGATGACAGAGGGCAGGGAAGTCCATCTTATCATCATATAGGTAGAGTATAGGGATTCACGTGCAGAGTTATTGGCCTTAGAGACTTCTAACAGCTGTTTGCTACTTGATCGTAATACTCTATTCCCAGTGTATAGCTGGAGTACATTTCTTAGGGCAGGAGTTTTATCTGGGTGATGTAAGATCTTATGGGATAGTGTTAGCTGGTTATACAGGAGTAGATGGGAGAATTCTAGCCACTGACAGTTGTTTCAGAGCTGTACAATGGTGGGTCTTATAATGAGAGTTGGTGGCAAATCTAGCAATTTTATTGTAGCATGTTTCTAGTTTTGAGATATCTGCTTTTATTAGGTTAGTGAGAAGCAATACATAAGGTAAGAAGGCTATATTCAAGTTGTGCCAGGAGAATACCTTTGCCTTTTGCTGCTCTGCTGTCAGGAGTGATGAAGAAGGAGATTTTCTTTAACCAAAAAAGTAGTGAGCTCAGTTTTGATTTGGTTATTTGCATCTGGTGCTGAATCTATAGGCTTTCATCCAGCCAAATTGCTACAAATTTAAACAGTCTAGTTTTTTTCTAGGGTGTGCAGAGTTGTGCTGTATGGCACAATGCTAGGATAGAGATATAACTATATATCTTGTCTCAAGAATCATTGATTTAGTGTTTTTGAAGTTTAGTGTAATTTTATTCATGTTTTTTTTTTGTTAGCTGGGCAGATAAGTTGAAAAGGTCTTCCTCTAATTATTATTATTATTAATGACTGTGTCATCTGCATAATAAATAATTTTTACCTGGCAGAGGTTCATTGGAAGTTAGTTGATAAACAACAGGAGAATAGTAGTGTGAATAAACTGATCCTCGAGAGACTTCTTTGGTTAGAACTGCATAGCAGGAGATGGTAGTATGAATTCTTACTTTGTCTGTTTCTGAGGTAGTTCTTCAATCATGGAAGAGATACTTGGCTGGTACCACATGATAAGAGGGACTTTAGTTAGAAAGTCATGCCCTAGAATGCCAAAATTTTGCAAGATGTCATCTTTAACAGCGAATAAGGTACTCATTGTGTTGCAGTCAAGTCAGTAGCAGTGTTGAAAATGGGAGACAATGCAGTATTGTGGATGTATTCTGTAAGATCTGTAAATATTTTTTTTTCAAAAATTTTGACAGAGTTGGATAAAATTGATATTAGTCAGATGTTTTTGGTGATTTCAGGTTTAGTTAGATTTGGGATGAGTTAAATATTGCTTGCTTCAACAGTGATGGCATTGTATTGGTGAAGAAGTATATGTTGTATAGATGATATAGGATGAAAAGTGTATGTTTTTATACAGGATGATAAAGCAGGAAAGTAATCCACCAGATGATCTGGGTTGTCAAGGAGTTTCTTAATGTCTTTGGTTTGAATTTGACGAACAGTAGAATGTAAAGTGGGGGTTAGTTTTCAGGCAAGCAACCAGTTTCCACAGTTGTTTAGGCCAATTATTTAATATGCATTGAATGGGTTGAAGGGAGCAAGCTTTGTATCTCTTGTTTGATTTTTTTGGCCAGGTTTAGTAATGAAATGCTCATTGTTAACAGAGGATAGGACACCTTAACATTTCTGTCATGATTACCTCTTAACTTGTAAACAGCTTTTAGATCTTTTGTGACCCATTGTTTGTGTCTGATTTTGAACAGTCTGGAGACCTATGCAAAATCTTTTTCCTGCAGGTGGATGAGTGTACCTTTCAGGGACACTGTATTTTTTTTAGGGTGAGGTTAGTGTTTGCAGTGGTAGGTAACCAATTAATACTGTTGGGGGGTGGGTCAGTTTTTTCAGTGGTAGGTAACCAATTAATACTGCACAGATTTTCTTTTGTGACAGAATTGTTGTTCTGAGTTTGGGAATGGCTTTTTACTTGGAATATGCACTGTAGAAATAACTGAGCACTGGTCACTTAAGAAGGGAGCGTGGACACAAATAGTTATGTTGTGAGAACTATTTGTAATAATAAGGTCAAGCAGAGAGTACTTTCTAGACCTGAAGTTATGTTGGTTGGGTTCTTTTATTATTTGTTTTTGGGTTATTTTATTATTTCAAGAAAAGAATCACTCAACTGCCTTAGAATAGTGAAAAACAGTAAAAAAAAAAGGTAAAATCACTATGATGGAACAAAAAGACAACACGTGGATGTCTAGAATGATTTAATACCACAAATTGCACAAGGTTAAGCACTTTCAAACATTCACATAGGTCTTCATCAGAACAATTGTTTACAGAAAACTAACACTATTATATTTTAAAATGCCTAATTCAAATTATTCAATAAAAACACTCAATCAATTAAGCTAAACATTTAAAAAGCCATTAAACTTTTTAAATGCTTAGAGTATACATGTAAAAATATTTGTAAATATGCAATTACCACAAAATAAAATGTTTCTTATTTGTTTATGTACATTTTTCATGGTGAAACTTTCTATGCAATATCACCTTATAATTCACACTGCTATTTAACCTAGGGCATTAAATAGTATCTGCCACTTAAACTCTCTGAAGTCCAACTCTACTTCTCTATCTCCATTAAAGTCACATGGTGCATAATCTATAACAGTGAAAAAAATGTTTATAATTTTTACATAGTAAAGCATGTTTTGCTAAAGCATTATCTGTATTTCTAATTTTAATGGCATGATTAAGATCTATGATTTCTGATGAAGACCTATGTGTATGGTCGAAAGCGACTTAACCTTGTGTAACTTGTGGTATTAAATCATTTTAGATGTCTGTGTGGTGTCCTTTTGTTCCATCATAGTGATTTTACCATTTTGATTTACTGTTTTTCACTATTCCAAGGTAATTGAGTGGTTATTTTCTTGGTGTTTTTGTTTCTACTGCTACTATGCCTCATGATGACACCACAGAAGGAGACAGTCTTCTGGATTTAAGTATTTACAATAATACTATGGGATCTCAGCAGAGTGAAAACAGTAGTGCAGTTCCTAAAGCTGGAGATGTGCAGTCCAATACAAATGTCATATGGCATAACAGCATTATGGAAATGATTGTTGTCCCAGCAATAGCTGTGAGGGATGTTATGGACTGCATTCAGATACCGAAGGATGTATCGAGAGTTTTTTGAATAAGACTTGGCTTTTTTTATGGATTTGGAGGCTTTGTTGTTAAAATACAAATGCCTTCAGTGGGACTTGGCTTTCTTTGATTTTTGTTTGGAAGCTAAGTGAGTCGCCAAAGGATTACAAATTTCCAACAGACCTAGTGGACAGTACAGTATTTCATTCTGAGAAAAATGGAATGAAATATGTGAGAATGCAGGTTTGTCCTTTTTGCGGTTGCTAAGAGACTACCAGCAACAGGAAGAAACCAAGTTGTGTAAGTGGATCGATAGCACCTTGGATAAACTTAGTTTGGCAGTTTCGCCAGCGGAAAGTTGTGCAGCATTGGAAAGGATTCAACTTAAAATTAATCAGTTAAGTGATTTAATTAAAAAGCAAAAAGTAAAGAAAATCAACAGGGATCAGCTTTACTATGAAGGGGAAAAGCAGTCCTCATTCAGTATGGATCTGTGAGGTTCTAATGGCATTCAGGAGCATATGCTAACAGATGACATCATGATACAGACAGAGCAGGCTCCTGGAACAAGCAGTAGACACACAGAGGCTAGCTCTGTGAGTGAAAAAGCTTTTTTATCAACTCTCCATTCAAAAAGGTTAGAAGAGAAGAGGGGAATGGAGAGCAATCACCACCAGAATCGAGTGGAGTCAAATCAAACCGGTTGGGTAGAGAACAAAACAAGGGAAGTGAATCAGACTTGGGCATAAGTAGTGAACAAGCTGGCATGCAAAAATCTGTATCCTTTATTTCAAAAAAGGAGGAGCAATGAGGCATCCATTCCCAGAAGGTAATGCCATTAGAATTTAAAGTTTATAATTTATCAAGAGACTATTTACAGAGGGAGAATATGCAGTTTTGAGTAAAGGCTTCTCCTTCATTCCATCTTGTAGATCCAATTTGGTAAATACTTTAATTGACTTAAAAGGCTACACACGAAAATTACATTTGAGGTACATAATTGGTGATAAGGATTTGAATACCAAAGGTGATTTTGTGGTTCCAAGTTTATGTAACCCACCATTGCACTCATCTGTTAAGGCATTTGAAGAAATGTGCTAAAAGGAAATTAGGGACTTATTAAATAGCAAGAGTAAAAATAAGTACTACAATTTGTCGGACATTGAAAGACAATGTTTTGTGTCCATTCAAAGGGACGACTTCATTAGGGTTATGAAGGCGGATGGGGGGCTATGGTTGTGGTTAACAAAATTGATTATATTTCCAATATACAAATGTTGTTAAAATATGAAGCATTTTATCAGAAAGTTTCAAAAAGTGATGTGTTTAAAGCATTTCGGTAAATTGATTCTTGGTTGAGTGAATGTTTAGTCGAAGGTGTTATTTCTGAATCTAAGTTCAGATTTTTTCAAGTTTCTAAACCAAGGATAGGGTGTTTGTTTGGTATACCTAAGGTACACAAAGATGAAAAAAATCCCCCATGTAGACCTATTGTTTCAGCACCAGTGTTGAATTTAGAGCCACTCTCCAAATTTATAGACAGAGCTTTATTAAAATTGGTCCAAGAGTGTGAATCATTTATTAAAGATTCCTATGTCTTTTTAACAAAAATTAAAGACAAAGTGGCAGGACTGGATGATTTGTTAGTGACTGTGGATATGAAATCTTTATATACCTCCATCCTGCATGACACAGGTTTGGAGTAGATGGGACATATGTTAATTAACAGCAGAGAATTTGAAGTAGGAGAGTGTAAGTTTTTGCTTGAAAGTATGGAACAAGTCCTTACTAACAATTTTTTGGGGTTTGAAGGAGAGTATTTTTTGCCAAAAAAGGGGCGTGACAATGGGAACTAGGATGGCCCCTAATTATATAAATCTAGTGATGGCATACTGTGAAATATATATTTTTTTCTGGTTTACAGGGTAGGAATAAAGTGATCTTATATTATCATTTTATTGATGATTTGTTTTTTGTTTGGAAAGGAGTTACAAAGGAATTAAATGATTTTTTGGATAGTATGAACAGCAGTACCTCTTTTTTAAAGTTTTCTCAAATTTGGAAGATTTTAATATTTCTTTTTTGTATTTAGAGGTTATTAAAAATGTTGAAAATTTTACTTTGGGTTCCATCATTAGTTATAAAAATGTAGCTAGTAACACATTACTGCATTATTCCAGTATGCATTCTACTTATGTTAAGCATAACATAGTTAAAGGACAGTTAGGTTAAAAGACTTACTACTGACCTAACAGTTTTAGATAGATTTGTGAGAGAATTACATGACAGGTTTGAAAAAACGGGTTATCCTTTGACTATTATGGCGAATATATTACAAGATGAAACAGTTCATGACAGTAACACTGTCAGTCGCCACAAGTTACAAGACTGGACTATTTCCATGCCCTTGGATTTTACAATAGACAGTGGTGCAATAAAAGGTATTATTAGAAATATTTGGAGGATTTTGGAATCAAACAGTGATTTGAAATTAGTTCCAGGCCCTAACCCCTCTTTCATCAACAAAAGAGCAAAGAATTTTTTAAAAATTATTACAGAAAGGTGATGACAGAAGTGGGAATACAAGGAACTTTTAAATGTTGCAACTGTAATTTTGTAGATATATAGGGGAAGGACCATTTTTTGAAGTAAGTGGAAGTAACATATGGTAGGTACCAGGGAAGTTCACTTGTGAGCCAACCCATGTGGTGTATTTGGCTAAGTGTTCATCCTGTATTCCATTATATATAGGAAAAACGAGTAGACAGTTAAAAAGGAAGATGTATGAACATACACATGCCATTAAAATTAGAAATATAGATAATGCTTTAACAAAACATGCTTTACTATGTAAAAATTATAAAAAAAATATTTCACTCTTATAGATTATGCACCATGTCACTTTAATGGAGATAGAGAAGGAGAGTTGGACTTCAGAGAGTTTAAGTGGCAGATAGTATTTAATGCCTACAACACCCCTGTGTTAAATTACGCTGTGAATTATAAGGTGGTATTGCATAGGAAGTTTCACTATGAAAAATGTAAATAAACAAATACAAAACTTTTTATTTTGTGGCAGTTGTATATTTACAGATATGTTTACATGTACATTCTTTAAGCATTTAAAAAAGGTTCATGGCTTTTTAAATGTTCATTAGCTTCATTGATTGAGTGTTTTTATTGGATAATTGATTTAGGCATTTTAAAATATAATAGTGTTAGTTTTTTGTAAACAGTTGTTCTGATGAAGACCTATGTGAATGGTCGAAAGCGCTTAACCTTGTGTAACTTGTAGTATTAAATCATTTTAGACATCTGTGGGGTGTCCTTTTGTTACATCATAGTGATTTTACCATTTTTATTTTATTATTTATGGATGATGTCGCAAAAAAGTCAATAGTTTCAATACTGAAGAGTAGAAACAGGCTGAGGCTACAGTCTGCTAGAAGTATAATGTCTTTGTAACAGGATATTAATTAGCTGCTTCGATAGTGAGAGGTTGTGGGTAGGCAGTACCAGAGGTAATAATGTAGAATTTGTTTAGATGCATTTGCAAGAGTTGCTATTTCAGGAAGTGGTCATTACTGGATGAGTTTTGATTTATGGAGGAAGATAAGAAGTTGTTTTTTTAATATGATTAACGTGTCTCCCTGTGGTCTTTTCTTTGGCATGCTATTAAATGCATAATTAGACTAGAAAAATATGTTTGAAGTTTGGAGTGTCTTGTTTTTAATTAAAATACTGTGATACCAGTGCTATGGCATAGAGGGATAAAGTCCAAAATATAGCCCAGGTGACCCAGGTTTGATTTGGGGCTTGAGCATCTGAGGTGCTGGCAGGGAGGGGTGAATTTGTCTATCCCAGGAGAGGAGGGCATTTGTCTAGGTCTTACTTGCTAGGAGATATGATCCATTGATGTAACAGGGAAAAGCATATCAAATAATAGAATAAATTTACCATGGTACAATCACACTTGTGCAACACATCTACTCTGGTGCAATCACAATATCATGTTGAAATGGAATATGTTATATTCATTATTTGTAGTGGAACAGCTGTAAACATGGATATGCTTGAGTAAACCCATAGATACCTGTATTAAAGTGGGAGTTAGACAAGATATTCAGGTTGCAGTAGGATGTTGTACCCTTTGGGAGATAGAAGAGCAAGTAGTAAGTTATCGGTTCATAGGTTCATAGTTGTATACTAGGCTAAAGATCACTGGGGCCCTTATAAGCCTAGCGATACAACCCAAATGTGACCCACAAATTAGATTTATATAGGTGGTGATTTACTGACTGCCTCTGTCCATCAGAGACATATGAGCCGGACCAGGGGTGAATTTCTGATTACTCATCCATTGGTCCAAGTTGCGCTTAAAAAGAGATAGGGAGCAACTCTGATTTACATGGATGAGGATCTTGTTCCAGAGAATGGGAATTCTCTGAGAAACATATCTCTGTCTCCAGCATGTCCTATTTCTGTCATAAGCAACATTTATGTCTTTTAATCTAAGAGTTCTGATGTTATTTATTTTGTGGATGTGCAAAAGGTTAATCAAAATAGGGTCTAGGGATGCCCTGTATGCCAGGCAAAGATCACCTCTGAAAAGTCTACAGGATACCGAGTAAAGAGAAAGAGCTTTGAGGTGATCATCATATGATATTGTGTTTATTCCCTGTATTCTTTTTCTAAAGAATCTTTGTGGGCATTTCAGTTGCTGCATGCGTCCAGTCAGGTACGTACTGAAGGGGGCATTATACCATACAGTTGGTCTTATGATCGCTGAGTACAATGGTATGATAACCTCTCTGGACCTAGATGCCATGCCCTTGCCTATAAGTTGAGCAACATGGAAGAATTTTCTTGCCCCCTTGGTCACATGCTGGTCAAAGGATAGGTTACTCTTTACATGAGTTCCCATACCCCTGACTCAACTTTTAAGGGTATTTTATTGATGGGTTCGCATCTAGAACAAAAGAGGTTATTGTGCCTCTCTACTCATCACTCATTAGACCCATCATAGAATACAATGCCCCATTTGGGATGTACCTTACAAGACACCTGCAACAGCTGGAAAAGCCACAAAAGTACCTCACCAAGAGGATTACTGGCCTCAAACAGATGCCCTATGCAGCCCGACTCAAGAAACTCCAGCTGTACTCAGCTGCATACCGCTTACTCAGAGGTGATCTCTGACTGACATACATGGCCATGTCCAACCCAGAATTGATGGACATGCTCCACTTAAAAAAAACAAATCCCAGAGAGCCACATGCTCCAGAGATATAAACCTCACCAGAACGATAAATAGGACATGCTGGAGGGATAGATTCCTATCCCAGAGACTCCCCATGCTTTGGAACAGGATTCCAATATATCAGGCAGAGCCCTTCACTAACACTCTTCAAGAGAAATCTTGACGGGTGGATGGGAAACAGAAAATTTACCCCGGGGATCACTGCAGTGGCTCTGCTGGACAGTGGCGCAGGGAACTAATGGCTCTGCTGGACAGTGGCACAGGTAACTGATGGCTCTGCTGGACAGAGGCACAGGGAACTAATCTAAGGGGGTGGTGAAAGCCAACACATTCTGGCTAGGATTATAAATGCCCTTGGGCAGATACCCTAGTACTGACCTATGAACCTATGAACCTATAAGTAGTTACCCAGGGTGGTAGTCTTCTCAAAGTGCATGATAGTGCATTTCTTGGTATTTAGTTTTAAACCATGGCTTTGGCACAATCATTTGTCTGTATTAGACCTTCCTGAAGGGCTTCTTATCTTGGGAGGATTCAGTGACTACTCAAGTTTGCAAAGGCCTTTGACATTGGCTTTGAAATCAAAAAAGTAGATGCCAAAGAGGAGTGGACTTAGCACAGAGTCCTGGGGGACTCCACTGGTGACTGGCCTCTTTGTGGATGTAGAATCACCAATTCTAACCTCCTGGGTCCTATTAGTGAGACAACTTGCTATCCCAGTGTGATGCGAAGGGATTTATACTTAGTTCCATAAATTTGTTGACAATGCCTGAGTGGGCTTTTATATCAAATGCTTTAGCCAGATCTAGACAGGCAGTATGCACTGTTTTCCCTTCATCCATTGCCTTAGTGGTCTTTTCAAAGAAGTCCACCAGATTCAGTAAGCATGACCTTCCTTTGACAATGCCAAACTGGGATGGCTCTAGTGTTTGCAGGTCTCCTATGTCGTAGGATCATAGGATCATAGGAAGTTACTAGGCTATTGGCCCTTAGGCCTTTATAAGCCAAGCCAAGAGTTTAGCCCATGTTTGGACAAGTCAACACCCAAAGCCCCTGTCCAGCAGGGACACAGGTAGAATCCCAGGGGTGTATTTTCTGTTTCCCATCTAGTTATCCAGGTTGCGCTTGAAAGGGGATAATGAGGTACTCTGCTTGATGTTGAGAGGGAGTCTATTCCACAGATGGGGGAGTCTCTAAGACACAAATCTGTCCTGCCAACATGTCCTATTGATGTCACAGACCAGGTTTAGGTCATGCGTGTGGGTTACTCAAGTGGAGTTTGACTTGCAGATATGCAGTAGTCCCATCAAGTGGGGTCTGAGATTGCTTTGAATGCCAGAAAGAGGTTACCTCTGAGGAGTCTGTATGAAACTGAGTAGAAGGACAGGGCTTTTAGCCTATCTGTGTAGGGTAGGTGTTTGAGGCCCTGGATTTTTCTGGGGAGGAACCTCTGTGGTCTCTCCAGCTACTGCATGTGCTTTGCGAGGTACATGCCGAAGGGGACATTGTACTCAATAATTGACCTTATAAGGGAAGAATACAGGGCTATTATGACCTCTTTGTCCCTGGATGAGATACCCTTACTTATGAAATGGGCCATGTAGAAAGCTAGCATACAATAGAAGCAACATGATGGTCAAAAGTCAGGTTGCTATCAACCTGGGTGCCCAAATCCCTCATGACTGATTGCATGCTTAGGACATTGTTATTAATGTGATAATATGTGGGGCGTCACTCTCCCCAAAGGGGATGATGATGCATTTTTTGGCATTCAGCTTGAGGCCATGTTTCTGGCACCATTCATTTGTTTGGGTGATGACCCACTTGTAGGACGTCCAGCTTGCAGTCATCTGCAAACTTGGTCAGCCATAGCCCACTGGTTTTGGCCTGCATCTCAGAGAAGTATATATAGAATAACAGAGGCCCCAAGACCGATCCCTGGGGTATGCTGCTCATTACGGGTCTATTGCTTTAGGTGCCTTTCCCTATTTTGATTAGGTGGGGTCTATCAGTGAGCCAGTTTGCTGCCCATCTGATAACATATGGATTGATGCCTAGTTGAAAGAATTTATCTATTATGCCCAAGTGGGGAATAGTGTCAAAGGCTTTGGCCAAGACAAGGTAGGTGGTGTGCACAGTCTTCCCCTCATCCATGACTTTGGTGACTGTCTAAAAGAAGTAGAGTAAATTTAACAAACATGACCTCCCTTGATAAAGTCACGCTGTGTGGGATCGAGTGTTTGGAGGTTGCCAATGTCTCTGTTAATGAGATCCATGATAATCCATTCCATGGCCTTGCAGATCAGGCTAGTTAGGCTGATGGATCTATAATTTCCCAGATTGGTGGACGGTCCACCTTTGTGTAAAGGGATGACAGTGGCTGTCCTCCACTTGGCTAGGACAAAGCTGGTACTCAGGCTTTGGTTGAATAGGATGCTTAATGGTGCTGCAAGTTCATGCCTGAGGTCATGTAGAATGCAGCCTGGGATGTTATCGAGTCCCATGGAGGCTGTATTTTTTGCCTTTGTGAGGGCAGTGATGACCTGTTCCCTAGAGATAAGGGGAGGGGGGGCAGGTACTGAGGATGTCCTGAATTACTGATGGGGGGGGCAGAGGGTTGAAGTTTTTGATGAATCTGTCAGCCAGTAAGTTGGCTATATCTACAGCTTTTATGTATGTGGTGTCCTTGATGAGTTCTGAACAGATCTGGGTGCTTCCTTTGAGTTCGCTGACATATGTGAAGAAGGCCTTATGAGTGTCTCTAGTAGATGTGGCCAATTAGGACTCGACATTGGCTTTAGAGGATTTCACTAGTGCTCGTATGTGCTGTTCAGGCTAAGGAAAGATTGCTTCCAATTGGGCACCTGCTCCTTCTTGGTCCTGGACAGCAATTATTTATTTTTGTTATATAGTTTATTTATTGCAGATGTCCACAAGACAGGTTTACTCTTCCTTGAGGAGGATGATTTTGTTCTGTCAGGTATTCCTTATTCCATGCATATAGATGTTTGTATAGTACTTTGGTGTAGATTTGGACATTGATGCCAGTTCCAACAGAGGGGGTCGGGGCTGTGAAGCTGTTTATACCCATCCCTCATGAGGTTGTAATCAGCTTTGGAGAAGTTTTTTGTTTGACCCTAGCTAGAGGGGGGTTAGGGGGAGAAGCTGACTTCGAAAGTGACCGCTTTATGGTCGGATCTTACCAGGGAGGATGATACTGTAGGGAGGTGCTGCAGTGGTTACTCATGTTGGTTAATACCAAGTCCAAGATATTAAGGGGGTAGTGACTAGGTGTTCCAAGGCATTTTCATTGATAAAATTGAGGAATCTCTTGGCATTTACAAAGTGGCATGAGTAGTTTTTCCAATCTGTGGTTGGGTGGTTAAAGTTGCCCAGGATCAGGTTAAAGGGTTGAATCTTGACAGATTTGAAGAGGTACAGATAGGTAGAGTGGGCTTCTTGAGTCAAATTGATATGAATAGGGGTCTTGTCAATGGTTAACTGCACCTGGAGTGTCTCCTGTGCATCATACTGTTTGACCAGCCTGGAGGAATGTATCACTTTAATATATATTGAAACTCTTTTGGCTTTGCTGGCCATAGTTTGCGGTCTGAATGTATGATAGGATGAGTAACCAGGTAAGGCTGGGGTGCTCTCCGCAGCTTTGAACCAGGTTTCTGTGACTGCACAAATGTCATCATCCTCCAGGGTTAAGAATGCTTGCAATGAGTGTAGTTTCATGTTTGGAGTCCTAGTGTTTAGCTGCATGAACTTTAATTTGCTTTTTGTTGAAATTTTTATGTTGTTTTTATCGACCCCAGGACTTTTCCTAAAAAAGGTACTATGGGGGAAGCAAGGCCCTTTGCCAGAAGCCTAAAGCCCAAATGAGAGAGATGCAGGCCATCTCTAGCAAAGCATCATGTCTGTCAGTCATATCTTCCCAGGCTGTCAGGTACTGGATCCCCCTGGAATGACACCAGAAACTAGGCCACTTGTTAAAGTCAATCATTTTCTGTTTGTATTGAGGCATCATTCTGGGTGATGGTAGAATGCTGCTTAACACTAAGGATATATCTGCCTGGGATACATATTCAGTGAGCTCAATCATGTCTCTCCTCATATAGTCCAGGGACGCACAGCTCAAGTCGTTCACCTCAATGTGGACTATGACAGAGCCATAACAATACCTGTTGTTGAGAGACCTGAGTGCGTGCATGATATAGTGGATTGTGACACCTGACAGACAACTACCTGTGACCTTCTCCTTATCCAGCCTGGTGAGTGGCACATCTGTGTGTCTCACAATGGAGTCTCCTATGACTAATATGTTGGGTTTATGGTTAGGCCTTTGTGGTTGCGAGACACAGGTGTGTGGACTATACGTGGTGTATAATGTGGAGGGTTTTGGAGTTCGTATGTGTTTTTACCTCTGAGGTCTCCTTTGTTTGGGTTTGTTTTTGTTGAGAACCTCCACATATGTGGATGTGTGTTGTGTACTTGTGGGTGATGTTTTTGGTGTCGTGATTGTATTAATAACCTTCTCATTGCCAGATATTCTGGCTTATGAGGGAGAGAGCATAGACTCTATGTTCTTAATGTAATTGCATCCCTCACAAATTGTGTTCCTAGGTGGTAATAGTAGATGGTTATCCATGTACATGAGGCAGTTGCTACACTGCAAAGGATGCCCATATCAACCAGGCTGGCAGGAGAAACCGTAGGAAATTGTCCATCCATATTTGTCAGAATTTGAGGGAGAGAGGCCAGGGAGAGCTAAGGGGTAGACCTGAAGCCCAAGTGCTTAAACCAAAATTAAGAGGGTTAGAATAACACAGTTTAAACAGGCTACAAACAAGCAGTAATAAATTCAGCAGAAAAGGTACAATTGAACACTTTAGAGAATAAGTAGCCGAAAAAAGCAAGATGAAGTAATAATAGAGTAGGAGGAGGAAACACAAATACTCTAAAAACAGCTGAATAAAGTTTTTTTTTGTATAGTGGAAAGGGAGAAAAGAGGAACAGAAGATAATTTAAGGTTACAAAACTAAGGGGGTTGGCCTTCCCAAATATTCTTTATGTATTAAGTAGAATAAGCTAATCAGACTGGACTGCGAGGAGTGTCCCAGTTCGAATTTACAGGAGGGGCAGGCAACTGCAAAGCCACCATGTGTAAGAACAAGACAACAATAAAGATGGATGGTGGGGAACTATTCTACAGCTACTAGCTACACTATTTTAGGAAGAAAACACTACAGGAATGTTTATCACAACAGAAAAGTAGCAGTGAAGACACTACATGAAAGTTTTAAACAGAAAAAAGAGCAAGGAGACTCTACAGAATGCTTTTAACTACAAATAAATTAGTTATGTGATACACTCCTTGGCAGGAAAATCAGAATAATTGCCATGGCGTTGCAAATAAGACTAGTCAGACTAATGGGTCTGTAGTTTCCAGGATCTGTTGAAGGTGCTCCCTTATGTAGGGGGTGATCTTTGCAGTCTTCCACTCATGTGATACAAATTCTGGTTCAAGACTGTAGTTAAATAATGACACCATGGGTTATAATAAGTCATATTTTAGACCATTCAAAAGGAATCCTGGGATGTTACTGGGGGCTACTGAGCCCATGATCTTGGCTTTAGTGAGTATAGCCAGTACATGTTCCCTCATTATAGGTGAAGGGTTTATGTTTGAGGGTATTTTTGAGGGGACATTTGGGGGTGAGCAGGGGTAAATTTGGAATTGAATTTGTATGCTAACAGGCTCGGCAGGCTCAGAAAATGTGACACCAATAATCAGCAGTTCAGCACATTGCTGTGTGCTGTCATTGAGGTTCTGACTTATCTGTAGAAGATCTTATGATTATCTTTCACCTGGAGGCTGTCTTAACCTTAGCGCTGGCTTTGCTTGACCTAATTAGCCCTCTTAATTGTCTATTAACTTTGATGAGAGTGTTTCTTTTTTTATAGAAATTACCCTGGCAAATTTTTGCCATAATTTTTTTTTCATTTTGTTGTATATCCATTTAATTTGGGATGCCACTGGGGTTGTTTGTTTCTGGGGCAAGTCCTGGGCTTACTTCTGGTAGTTACAGCAGCCTCTATGCAGCCACTGTCATGGTTGTACAGAGTTTCTTAGAGCAATTCAGCATAGGCTGCTGTGCTCTCTGGATTTGGAGGGAACACTGAATTTTGACAGTCCATCACTTAATAAAGGTACTTTGCCTTGGAATAGTTCCTCACTGTTACTGATTTTAATGGGATTATGGAGTTGATTTTTGATTTCAGTGTTAATTGTGGACATTAGAGTCAAGAAGCATTAGTATAGGAGGAGACAGCATGGTAGCAGTTACAAGAGACTTAGACTGCACATATTTTATTTGCAGTTGTGCCTTCAGTGTTTATTAGTTAGGCCTAAATATTTTGGAGGCCAAGAGAGAAGTGAGAGAAAGTGGTGGTAAGGGAAAGGATTGTTTTTATGACAGTTAGCCTGTTGAGGAGTAAGAGCACAGCCAAGGGCTCTGGTGAAGGTCTTTTAATTTATTTTGTTTTATTTATTTATTAATGTTGTTTACTGTGGAAGAGGACTTGGGCTCATCCTGGTGTACAATCAGACATCAAGTTCAAGAATTACAAGTAAAGAAATAAAACCTATAGCGGTACAGTATTCAGGATCAATTATTCATTACGGTCATAGGTGAAAGTGAGCAGATTACAAACCAAATAATAGCTGTTATCAGTTATCAGAGCAGCTGTGTAAAATGAGACTCGAGATTAAGAGGTTAAAAGGACATATGCATATTTACAAGATGCATGTGGTGGGGACTGGATAGAGGGAGATATACATAATGATAGTTGGTGAAGTGGAGTGGTGAGGTATATTTAATAAAGCTACACTTAGTTGTCTGCTTGCCTGTACTAGGAAGGTAGGGGTCCTTGGGGACCTTGTGTCATTCAATGTTGGTTCTTATCAGAAAGATTTTGTTTAGAGATATAAGCATAATAGTATATTTTAAGAGCTTGTGGAAGTGTTGGGAGGATGAGGTTCTAATTATGGTGGAACTAGAAGGATGGTATTTGAAGGGAGATATTGTATGGGGTCATTTAGTGTAATGAGTTTGGTGATTTTTGGAGCTGGATTAGTATGTGCATCAAAACAGTTTGTGAGTCAGGAAGCAAACAGCATGAAATGCATTACTGAAAACCAACTGACCCTCCAGATAAAAATAAATAGCATGTTTAATTGTACTAGGTTAAGTGCAAAAATAATGTAAAGCACAAACAGTCACTATAGCAACAGAAAACATCCACACCAACCTGAAGTCAAGTTACACACACACACACACACACACACACACACACACACACACACACACACACACACACACACATACAGTAGAAAGACTACCACACATTGTTTGACATAAGTGTTAAATTTGATGATATAAAATGGTAAAACACTGCTTACATACAAATGCATATTAAAACAGAACTAAGACATGCATACAATTACCATCAAATCCACTTAATCAAAGGCATCAATCATGCCATTAGCTAAATCAACTTGAAGGAAAGCATTATTGCTTGTATGTATGTGTCTTTCACTTTTTGGAGTTGCCACTTAAATGATTAATCTTGTGAATATCTTTTAGGTTGTTACCTGGAAAATCGTTATCCATGTTTGTGAATCACTGTGATACTGATTCATCTAGCATAACTAAGTTGAAGATGTGTGTAGCATTAACACCTATTTATAAACTGGAATGTGCAATAAAACACAACAGTTTGAAAGAAGTGTCTCAAATTATTGTCCTGAAACTTTCACAGTAAAAGCATAACTCTGCACAACAATCATTTAGTTAAAATGGCCAAAAGAACTATTTTTACAATGAAATATACTACAGAACATACAATTATTATTATACATTACTACCAGATACAAAATTCAACCTGCAAAAATATAGGTGCCCATTTTATAAGTGCAGTAAGGCACTTGGGAGTATGGTTACTGTTTGAGTAAGGGATAGGTAAAGGAATTGTTTTGTCTTGTGTGCCCCATGTAACTCATGTGCTCCATCTTACTCATGTGTGCTAACCCTATCCCTGTCCCTAATTTCAACCCTATACCCTGTACTCCATTTTTTATGTTGGTGTTTCCCTGTTTGCAAAATGAGACAACTTGTCAGTTTTATGTAGACTCTGTGCAGTGTATTTTTAGCATGGTGAAGTTAGTTTTAAAAATGATGTTGTTTGATTAGTGTAGGTTTTGGTGAGAAGTTTTCATATATCACACACACACACACATACACACACACACACACACACACACACACACACACACACACACACACACACACACACACACACACACACACATACTCACGTGCACACATGCATACACACATTATCAGCATGAGGTTACAGGAGGCAAGCTCTTTCTTCTGAATGCCAGTGAGTTTTAAGCTTAATAATCAGACAAATATTTTATTTGAAATCACAGAGTTCCAAACAAAAACAAGGCTATAGAGAAGTCACAACATATTAGTTTAATAATCATGAACAGTTGTTTGATGACTGCCTCTGCTCACAGACTTAAGATGCAACCAACAAAAATAAATTGCGTAATGAAACTTGAAAAACAGAAGAATAAATCCCAAATTCTTATGCAAATGTAAGGGGGGATTGTAGCAACACACCACTGTGTGCCTAGCAATGAGAAAAATGTACACTGCAAGTGGTAACTTAAGTTATATTGCTTAAGTATGCAGGTCAGCAAGGACATACAAAACAATATCAGCTACAGGCAATAGTTAACATAATTCAGATGTATAGTACAATAACAGGCTTATTATTCTGCAGTTGAAAAGTCAGATCAAACTGCACTCAATAAAAGTGTTGCAGCAGAAAACAGTAACACATATGCTTCTTTAAACTAGATGGATACAATCCTTTGTTTCTGTATGTTATAGCAGTACTGAGTTTGTCAAAGGGTGGTCCCCATAACACTTCTGATAAATCTTTTTGATGTCAGTATCAGGTTATTGACTGGGTGGCTAACAAAGCAAATAAAGCTTTTAAACATGACAAGTGACAAAATACAAAGCATAATATAAAGAAGAAATGTTACTTTAAGAAGTCTGCTTGGGAATAAAGATGCAAGTACTGGTGAATGCTATAGGAAATCAAGCACTTTTGTGCCATTACCTCATCCTAGAGTGGAAATGTTTACACGTCTTTGTGAAAATGAAGTAGCCAGATCCAGGCAAGGAGGGAACAAGAGACATTTCCGCAATTTAAATTGTAGTGAGAATATAATTTTGCAAGAGCTAATAAAAAGGGAAGATACAGCAGTTAAACCACATGACAAAGGCGGAGCAACAGTAATGATGAACTTTGCTCACTGTAATAGAAAAATGGAAGAATTACTAAAAGACCATAATACTTATCTGAAGATTTCTAAGAATGATGTCAGTACGATTATAAATAATGTACAAGACACCATTTATGATATGCTTATGACCAGATGCATAACAAAAGAACTGTATGATGTTTTTTGAAGTTACTCATCTACAAATACCTATATTGAGTGGTTTGCCTAAGATACCTAAAGATAAAAAGGATCGACCTATGTGCCCGATTTTATCAGGGAGAGGTTGGATCATGGAACCACTATCAATGTATTTAGATGGAGAATTAGAAAAGCTACTACCACAAGCAACTACAGTATTTAAAAGACACTGCTCTTTTTCTAAAGAATCTATATAAGAAAATGAGCACATGTAAAGACTTTTCAGGTGTGTTAATGGCTACCCTGGATGTACGAAACTTATTCACAGTAATACCTAATGACTGTGGTATTGAAGCCATTAGGAATTTTGCATGCTTAGGAACTGTAGACATTTATCTGATTTGTAGACTCTTAGAATTGGTGTTGGATAATAATACATTTACCTATGACCATAATTACTACTGGCAAAAATGGGGGTAGTTATGGGCAGTCCTTGTGCCGATAGGTACTCCAGTCTTGTCTTAGCCCAGCGGGAAATAGATCATATTTTAAATATCTCCAATCCATGGATAGATAATTTGATTTTTTAGAGTCGATTTGTGGATGATGTCTTTCCTGTGTGATATGGAGATGAGAAAGCTCTACAGGATTTTGTATCTTATCTGGCTACTACTACTTCTTTTTTGGAATTTGATCTGCATATGTCAACTGAAGAGATAGAATATCTAGATGCCAAACTATATCTGGATCCTAAATTAGGACTTAATACCAGCCTGTATAGGAAAGACACCTGGAGAAACCACATGTTACATGAGATAAGCATGCACACCAGGCATATTTACACAAACATTGTGGAAATCAAGTTCTCTGAATATCAAGATTATGCACCCAAAATAGTGCTTTTCTATCGGAACAAAGGAGACTGATTGATAATTTCATTGTGAGAGGGTATAACAGGAGGGATATTTCAATGGATCCCGAAGATGCTATGGAATTGAGAGAGAGAGAAAAGGATGTCCCTGTTATTTGAAAGAAGGAGTCGCAATAGACAAGGATCTAAGAATAAAATGTTAAGATGCACTTTAACTTATAGTACAGACATAGTGATGGTATGTGATGTCATAAGGGAATATTGGCCTTTCCTTACATCCAATGACAACATAAATGAAATAGTAGGAGATGTCTCTAGATTTGCATTTAAGAATAGAAAAAAAACTTGAAAAGACTTTTATGTCATAAAGATGGACTCCAGCGATCCAAAAATAAGAACAAAAATGACTGCAGGAAAGGTACTTTTAAATGTGGTCATTGCAAGGCATGTGATTATATATAAATATTGGACCAATTTAAGCATGCTGTCACAGGATTGATTTACTACTTTAGGGGATATGTGACTTGTAATAGTAAGAATGTTGTATATATTGCCACTTGTGAGCTCTGCTCTGCTTTTTATATTGGCAAAATGAATAGGCTTTAAAGAAAGAATTCTTCATCATGTGTCCGATATAAGGAACAGCGTTGAAACCAATGTCTTGTCGTGTCATACCAAGAAAAACATTAAAAAAACACACTTAAATTCATGGCACTTGAACAAGTATTGGAAGACATGAGAGGTGGGGACTTATGTAACAAAACTGAAATAGTGGAGACGAAATGGATTATTGAGATGAGAACTGATCGCTCTCCAGAATTGAGTGGGATAGTGCCATTAAAACTGATCTTAGAAGGACAACATCTTTTGAAACTAACTTAATTGGTTGAGAAAAGAGGCTTGCTCAAAACTTTTTGAAGACTGGATGGCTAGTTGATTGGAGGAGAAAAAGAGGCTTGTCTGAAATTCTTTGAAGACTGGACAGCTAGCTAATTAGAAGAGAAGAAAGGAGTTGATTGGACTATGAGCCAGGATTGGCTACTATTTGTTTCATAGAGCAAAATGACTGGCGTATTCAATAGGATCTGAAGAAGGTTATGGCTGAAAGCACTAATCCGTTCCGTTTGTTTTGTTTTATTCCTTCAAAGAGACTTAATACATTTTAACTATTTTAATAAAAGGAAGTCTTTATTTTAAGTGAGTTTTGTAGTCTGTGGTGGTACGTCCACAATTCTCTTTGTTTAATAGTTACCATAATAGGTAGACAATGTGCCATAATTTATACCACTGTACAGACTCAGATGTGAAAAAAGTAGAGGACATAAGGCACAGACACTGTTAGAATACATCAGATTATGTATTCACAAAAGAATAAAGGTTTCTAGGAAGAGTTACTAAACACAATACTAAAGAGAGTAGAAATGGCATGTCGGCATCATACAATTGATAAAACAGACAGCATATAAGTTGTAGAAGGAAGGGGAAGTAAGTAAAAAAAAAAAAACAAGAAAGAAAGGAAGACAGCGAAGTGAGGCAGGAAGTTGAGTATGTTAATCATTTCTCCTATTTTTGTATTGGTTTCTGTCCATGAACAATAGCACCACATTGGGTCTACAGGAAAGTATGCAAATGAATAAAATACCTGAAAGATCTGGCAGCAGAGATAAGACCCAATGTTGTTGCTTCATGAATATTAATAAAATGTTTTGTATGCATCAGTTGGTGAAGATTAATGGGCATATTTGAATAAACATTTGCACATACACATATGTAGCTGAGAGACATATACATGCACACATACATGTGTGCACACAGACATGCATACATACACACAGTCACACACATGTATGCACACACACATGCATACACACACACCGTCTTCTAAATCTTAGAGACAATTTCACTGACCTGTTTGATCTATAAGTTCAAACCCATACACTTTGAAACAGCAGTGTCGTACATACTGATTGTTTTTTTAAAAGAACTTCATGTATAAAGTGCTCTCCCCACTAATCTTACTAATGTTTGTGGCTTTTCAAACTGTCCTCAAGAGGTCCGATTAATCTTAGAAAACAGACAATTGCTATTGAAATGAGTAGCTCATACAGATTGTGAAAACTTAAGAATGTGTCTTTTCTTGGAAACAATGAGGAAAAAAGACTTCTCAGGTAGCTTTTGTTTTTCATTACTGAAAACATAGGCGAAATGGAAATGGGACCTATTAAGGGCAAGCTTTTTATCTACAAGTTATGCTCTGATCACTTTCTACACTCTGCAGGTTATCAAATCTACAGTTAGCTGTATGTGGGGGCCCTGAATTCATAGCCTGTAATGGCCACTAAGACATGCCTCTGTGTTCCATCAGAAATGCATGACTCTGTAAAACTCGTCTCAGCCAGAGGTAATTTATGTAGCTTGTATTTGTGGTCTGTACAATGCTGAAATGTTAGTTGTGTTATCCGAGGATGAAAAATCTTGTAACAGAATGGTGTTGTAAATTTTCTGGTCCTTTTTTTGCCATAAATAACTTCAGTACAGCAAACAAAATGATGTAGTGGTGAGATATCCCTTGTACTATACTGTTGGCAGCTCTGTAACAAGAAGAATGTGTCAGTAACAATTTAAAGGGAAGCAAAAAAAAGTTATGCACCAGCTTGCTTCACTTAAATGCTCTCATCAGATATGAGTTTTTGATTTCTATATCTACACACTCACCCTAAGTACATTTATTTATTATTTATTAAATGGGTAGTTAGGAGGAACTTTCTAGGCATCTTCAGGCATGAAATGATGAAGTAACAGAAAAACAATTAGCTTAATGCATGCATCAGTATATAGTAATCTGTAGCAAGAGTATAGCCAGGTATATTCTATATATTCATGTAAAGGCATTGTTGAGGAATGTCATGACTCAGAAAGACTCAGAAAGCCCACTTTGAATACTAAACGTTTTATGGATATAAGAGCAATGGCTGAAAACAATGTGCCCATTTTTAACTCCAGGGAGCATACATTCGCTGAATAATTGATGGGGCACTATTACAAGGTTTGAGTACAATATAAACATTTCTGGCTAAAACCATTGATATATAATATAAAGCACATAATATATAGTTGTATTTGTGTAGTAGTACAGATGACATGTGGATGGAAGGAAGGAAGTGGTACCTACATACTTACATACAAATATTTCAAGCACAGGCATTAAAGCCCTTCTAGCTTGCCAATATACCAAAACACTTTTTCCCATAATAAGTATCCAGGCTGTTCTTAAAAAATATCTAAACTAGTACTTGCTTTAATGTAATTTTGTAGTCTGTTGCATGTATCAGCTGCTCTGTCAGAGAACCAATTAGTACACGTCCCATTCCTATAGAATCACCTAGATAGGTTGTCTCATGATTCTCTAGTACTTTTTGTGAACCCCAAACATGCCCAGAGGTAGTTGTCACTAAATGCCCTGTATACCTGAATAAGATCTCCTATTAGATATCTGTAAGAGAAACTGTACAAGTTCAGATATTTTAGTCTTTCATAATAGCATAAATTTTCACATCCATGGATACCCTTGGTATATTTCCGTTGTACTCTTTCCAGTTTACTCATGCTTGTTTTCTTATAGGGTTTCCATATTGTTATTCCATACTCAAGCTTGGGTCTAGTGTAACTAACAAACAATGACTTCATTATTTTTGATTTACTAGACTTTATACATTTTTATACAACTTATAGTTCTATAACTGTCATTAACCAATTGGATGATATGATTAGAAAAACTCATAGCTGAATCTACCCATATACCCAGGTCCTTAAATGAGTCTACAGTTTCAATCACTGTGTGCTGTATTACATATTCACATTTCAATTTATCCCTACCAAATCTCATATGCTTAGTTTTTGATATATTTGTCATCATAGTATTCTCCTGTGCCCAAATGGTCAATTTAGTCAAGTTGTTTTGCAGACATGCCTTATCTGTAACACATGTAATCAGTTTACCCAATTTCAGGCAGTCTGTATATCGACAGTAGAACACCTCAGATGAAAAAGTTAGGTCTGAAAGATACAATCTAAACAAGCAAGGGCCTAGGACAGAGCTCTGTGGGACACTCTGACTGTAACCAAGGATTTCACCTGTCCAGTTGCTGTATGATACTTTCCATGTCCTATTTGAAGCCATGCAGCTGACCATCTTATCAAGAGTACATCAATACCTAATTGTACTAATTTATTGATCAGTGTTATGTGTTTGACACTGTCAAATGCTGAAGTTAAATCTATATAAATTACATCACAGCACAATTTTTCATTCATAGCTGTTATTATATTGTTATAGAACATCATGTTACAGGTGGTAATAGAGCTATTTTCAAAATATGCATACTGATATATGGTTTCAAGTCCCAACTTATCCAGTTCTGACAATAACTTATCCAATATTACCTTCTCCATTATTTTTCCACAACATGAAAGTAGTCTTAATGGTCTATATGATCCTACTCCCCTTTTCCTTAAAAACAGGTTTAATAAGTGCATGTCTCCAATCTTAAGGAATTTCCTCATATTTATATGACCTTGTGAATAGTAGATATAATGGTACTGTAAGTTCTTGATTAAGTGTTCTCAGGTCATTGTTACTAATTCTGGGTCCTCCCTCAGCTTTGTTTGGATCCAGTTTGCACAGTTCTTTTTTAATATAAGCTAATTTGATTCCAGTGTCTGGGGTTACCTGGATGTCACTAGGACAACTTACCACCCCTTTTGTGGAGCCAAACTGTTTTACATAAAATTTTGTAAATATATTTATAATCTTTTGTGTCTTTAGAATCTAGACACTGTTTATCAATTTGTGTGTCTTTACTCCTTCCACATCTTATGTATCTATAAAATGTTTCCTATTATGCTCAATATCTTTATATAAATTTTCTTCAAATTCTTCTTGATCTTGTCTCACACTGTGCTTAATCTGTTTGTCCAGCTTATTTATTTCAGTTTTTAAAGTTGTAGTTTGACCTCTCTTCCATTTCATATATTTTTTTGTCTCTCACCTTAATCAGATATGTATCTTGTTCTTATGGAAATATATCCACCTGATGTATGCCTAAATCCTGATGTTAAACATTTTTATGATTTTTTTGCACTCGAACAATTTCTCCTTCAAACCTTTCCACATTCCATCTGCAGTTTTTCCACCCGCTGAACACCTCACTCCAGTTAGTTTTACATAGTGACTGTTTTGCTTCCATATAATCTGCAATTAACCATCTGATGCTGTTAATCTTTGTTCATTCCTTACTGATGGGTTATTGGTTCCGTCCTTGGAACCAAGCCTGCCAATATCAAGCTCACGTCAGCCAAAAACTCTCGAGCCAAGGTCCTACCCAGAATGCTCTGCTCCCTGTTACCTCAGATCTCATTTGCCGCATTGCTGTACAACCGTGTCAAGCCACCCTCTCAGCTGTCTAATTTTTTGAAAGTTTTACACATTGTTCTTACTTTAAATATTTTCAAATAGTTTCTACTAATATTTTCCTACCCTATCATATACTCTAGACTCTCTTCCTTTAGTCGTTTCCCTTTATTACCATTTTTTTTACCTTTGAGGTAATTCTTCATTACTATTATTGGTAATCCTTCTTTTTCTCTTCTTACCCTTTTGGGTAGCCTTTCCTCTTCTTTTTGGTACTGTTCTTCTTCTCCACATCATTATGTTGGATAAGAAAAGTAGTGTTGGTTTCAAGCAGTGTAAGGATTGCAGCCATAAGTTACCACTTCCCAATAGCCATGACTTATGTGTCTACTGTCTGAATGTCAGGACTCTTACCGAGAGGAAGAATAAGTTAATTTTGAAAGGTCTTCTCAAGTCTTCTTTCTCTGAGGCTATTTCTGGGTCAGAGGGCTCATTGTCTCCTGTTAAACTCTGTAAGAGGTGTTCTTCCTCTTCATTATCGAAGTCACTCCCCTCTTCTCCCTCTGGAGATTGTTGGGAGTCAACTCATAAGAAGGGGAAATTGATTACTACTTCAGTGCTGCCACCTGTGACCCCGTTGGCTCCAGGCTTGGCACTGCCCCAAATGATTCTGGCTCCAGCCATGTCTTCCTTATTGATACCAGCACCGGAGTTCCCAGTGCAGACAACTACTGCTCCAACAGTTCCATTGCAGAACTTACCGGCACCGTCCATGCAGGTACAGTCCCCTTTGGCTCTGAGTATGACTTTTTTATACTCCACGGCGCCAACATTTTTGGCACTGACATGTCCTTCGGTCCAGTCCTTCTTGACACCATCCATATTACTGGTGCAGACACTTTCCTCGATGGCACCGTACCCATCAGGGCAGACTTTTGCTTTTACGATGCAGACACCTTCAACTACTATGGCGCTGACGTTGTCGGTGCAGACTACTTCCACATCATTTTCTTCAGTGCAGACATCCTCGGTTCTGGGCTCTGCATCTATTGAATTAGCAAGGACTAAGTATTATTATTCATTGGATCTATTTGCTGGCAGTCAATATAGTCCTTTTCTAGAAAGGCCATAATCGCCATCAGCTTTCTCCATGAGGTTAACCAAGAGTCTCTGCGAACAAGATGTGTTGTGGCTTGTTGACCAGTTGCTTGTGGCCAGAGATCTCTCTCAACCTTCAGAGTCCATGTTCCCTCCTTCAGGTGAATGTATATGTCCTCAAACTCCAACATACACTCCTCCTTCGACTTCTACCCAAGTTTCGAAGCCTATTACTCCAACAGCAGCTTCCCTTCCTCTGACTCCAATAGTGGATCTCACTTTGGAACTGGAGTCGTCCTTGTGGCCCTCGGTGCACTGGGCATTGGGCTCTTCTCAGGTCAGTGGCTGTAACGTGGGGGAGTTTCATTCCTGGTTCCATGCCGATTTTTTCTATGGCACCTTCCAGGGATCCTCTCTCTCTCTCATGGTTCACTGTCCTCTTGAGAATCCTGGTCTGGGGTTGGGATTGTCGGGGTGGGGTGTGACCCTGGTTCTGAGGTTGTCGTGCTCGGTTCTGGGCTCCCATCCCTCCTTGGGCAGGCCTACCTTCCTGGCCATGGAGAGGGCACTTGCCTCCGCTGTCAAATTCCACATGTCACAGTCTTCTCCCCACTCTGTGCCACAACTGTCACAAGCCACAACCACGGGACACTGGGCACAAGGGCCTCACATTTCTCCTCCTCAGGAGACCCCCTCTTTGCAGTCTTCCCCAGAACCTCCCACTGAGGAAATACCCCACAAAGCATTGTGCAAGAGGAAGCACATGCACTCCACTGAGGAGTCATTGACTGAAGATATGGATTTTGATGACAGGGAAGGGTCCCCACGGTCACCCTCTAATGAGGTGTCCTTTGGTGACATCCTTGAGATCCTTAGACAGAGAGGTAACTGGAAGTCCTCTAATCCTTCCTCTGAGGAATCCGTATTCCTGCAGGCCTTTTGTGCCTGGCTCCCTACCTCCTGGGTCACCCCGCCTGCCAATGAGCTCATCCAGCTCATCGTCCAGCACTCATGGAAGGCTCCTGATACCTTGGAAGCGATACCAAGGAGACTGGATAAAATATTATCGCCCCCAGCTGAGCACCCACATTGGTCACGAGGTCTTTCAGTAGATGCTATGGTGGTGGTGGCTGCAACTAAGAAGGATTTGGCAGAAGAGAGACAAACTGTCCATCCACCCAACAAGGAGTCCTGGGCAATTGTCAGACTAGGGAAGCATGTGTTTGCTTCATTGACCTTCGTCGTAAGTTCTTGACCTATTTGGCACACTTTACCAGGCTTCAGAGGGATCTTATCAACCAGCTCTCTGAAACCTTGGCAGGAGCTGTTTCTGACAAGGTCCGTGACAACATGGCCTCTCAGATAGCCACCCTAGAGTCCATTTCCAACTCTTCCATGGGTCTTATTTCTCATGCAATGGAAGGAGCATCTAGAGCAGTAGGCACGGGTATAGTCACCAGATGACATGCCTGGATGCACCTTTTTGACTTTGCGGACTCATTTAAGGCTTCCTTCATGAATGCCCTCATCAAGGCTGCTTCTTTGCTTGGTCTTAAAGTGAAAGATACGCTGGCAAGGTGCGAACAAGATGGCAAGACCCTGTCTGCCATTGGTGTCAGACACTCCACTCCTCAGCGATTCTACTCCAGAAGTCAGAGGAGCAGGAAGTTGTGGCACAGGAAATCACAGGGCTCCTTCTGGGTTGTACTTGCCGAGTTCTCCCCTAGAGGCAGAGGGGGAAACTCCAATGGAAGACACCCCTTTTGGGTAAAAGAAGGTCTTTGAAACCAGAGTTCCAGAGATTCCTTCTCTGGTTAACCCTATCAGCACTCCTGAAGCATTGCCCTACTGCTCATCTCTGGAAACAGTCGGGGGTTGTTTTTCCTTGTACCCCACTGCCTGGCAAAATATAACCACCAACTCTTGGGTACAACAGATAATATCCACAGGCTATTGCATCCCCTTCCATATTTGTCCAATCTCATCCAGAGTGTTACCCGACATTCCACCCAGTCAAAGCGAAGCAGTAGCACACAAAATCTAAAAGCTGCTACAAAAAAAGAGTCAGCCAGATGGTCCCCCCAGACCAGATAGGATCCATTTTTTTACTAAAGGTTCTTTTTAGTGCCAAAAAAGACAGGGGACTGGAGACCAATTCTGGATCTCAGTACACTGAACAAATTTGTAAAAACAGAGAATTCTGGATGGTCATGGTTCAGTCTATCTTTCCTCTTCTGAAAGAAGACGATTGGATGTGCTCTGTAGATCTTCAAGATGCGTATTACCACATAAAAATGGAAAACACTCAAGAAGATACCTCTGCTTCTGCATAGGAGCCAGTCACTACTGATTTCAAGCTCTGCCCTTCGGTCTCTCTACAGCCCCCAGAGTGTTCACCAAATGCATGGCAGTGGTTATCGCTCACTTGCAACTTCAAGGATTCCAGGCATTTCCATATCTAGATGACTGACTCCTCACCGTCCCCATCAAGTGTCTACTGGAAGAAGCCCTGCACTATACTCTCCTAACAGCTCAAAGCTTGGGAATCACTGTAAAATGGGAGAAATCCAACATGACCCCAACTCAGTCTTTGGAATTTATAGGAGTACTGCTGGAGACGAGAAACTGCACAGCATCCCTTCTGGACCACAGGCTTCAGAGAATAAGACAACAGGTTCAACACTGCTCTGTCACCACAAATCTCCCGCTTGATCTGTACTCCAACTCTTGGGGTCAATGGGAGCCTTGATCACCATTGTTCCTCTAGCCAGATTCCACATGTGACTCCTTCACTGGCTACTTCTCACTCAGTGGTACCCTCTACAGCATCCTTTGTCTTTTCAGATACGTGTAACTCAGAGATGCAAGCAAGATTTACTCTGGTGGACATCTCAAAATCCCCAACAGTGATCTTGCCCCTTTAACCCCATCAACTGATAGCCACGGTGACCACAGACGCCTCCCTAATGGGGTGGGGGGGGCTATGTCAGGGAAACTCGGTCAAGGACACCTGGTCAGAGAGAGAGAGAGAGAGACTCTTTTGCATATCAATGTCCTGGAACTGAGGGCGGTGCTACTAGAGTTGCAAGCATTTCATTCCATCCTTCCATCAAGGACTATTGCGATCCAAACATGTCAGTGGTCTGGTACATCAACAAACAAGGGGGTACCAGATCATACCCATTATGCCAAGAGGCCTTGAGAATATGGCAATGGGTGATAGCTTCCAACCGCTTTCTAATTGCAATGCAGATTCCCGGGAGCTCCAATGTGATAGCGGGCAAATTGAGCAGGTGCATTCTGCAACCTCACGAGTGATCTTTCAATCCTATGACAGCAGCAAAAATCTTCAACCACTGGGGCCAGCCTTGCTATGACCTATTTGCCTCCCCAACCAACTACAAGTGCAGCAACTATTTTGCCCTAATCCCCCCTCGGGGACAGTCACTGAGAGATGCTCTGGTTCACACTTGGCCCTCAGGTCTACTTTATGCTTCTCCTCCTCTTCCCCTCATCTCCCAATTTCTGAAGAAAGCAAGACAGTTGAAGAGCAAAGTGATCCTCATTGCTCCATATTGGCCTCAACAAGTCTGGTTTCCCTTCCTCTGGCCTCACCTGCTAGCTCAACCGTGGATCCTCAATCCATCCCCATTGTTGATCTCCCATTCTCAGGGTCTGATCCACCCCAATCTAACAACCCTGAAACTGACAGCTTGGTTTCCCCACTTCCAATGATTGCCAGGCACCTCTCGTCCCCTGTATGCAATATTCTTATTGCATCTCATAAATCATCCACCAGACTAATCTATCTTAACAAATGGAAAAGTTTCTCTCTATGGGCAGTGAATAAACAATTAGACCCCTTGTCAGCCCCAGTTTTGGTGGTACTGGATTACTTATCACATCTTTTCCATTCTGGGGTGCCTGTCTCTACTATTCGTGTGCATTTAGCTGCCATGTCAGATTTCCAGATTGTTTTTCAAGATTCTTCATTTATGTCACACAGACTCTGTAAAACTTTCCTGAAAGGGGTTATCCACCTAAAACCTTCCTTTAGAGAACTGGTGCAACCTTGGGATTTGGCATTGGTTCTGCAAGCTCTAACAGCTTCCCCCTTTGAATCTGCATCTTCATGTGATGTAAAATATCCCTCTTGGAAAACTTTGTTTCTGATTGCAATCACATCGGCCAGACGCTTGTCAGAACTTCAAGCCTTATGCATCAAACCTCCCTATCTTATCTTCCATAAGGATAGGGTATCACTAAGAACTAATTCTTCCTTTTTACCAAAAGTAGTGTCAGAGTGGTCTATCAACCAATCTATTGACCTTCCAGTGTTCTTTCCTAGCCATTCTAACAAGGGAGAGTTTTGCCTGCACTCCTTGGATGTTCATAGGCAAATGCGATTTTATCTGGACAGAACAAAATCTACCTGTAAATCAGACCAGCTGTTTCTGGCTTTTTCTGGAACTAGACAAGGTCATCCTGTATCAAAAGTTAATTGGCTTCATGGTTGAGAAATTGTATTACCTTTATCTACAACAAAAACAATCTCACCTTGCCTCATAGAGTGAAAGCACATTCTACAAGATCTATGGCGACTTAAGCAGCTTTCCATGCTAAGGCTTCCCTCAATGATATTTGCTCAGCTGCAACTTGGGCCAAACCTCATACCTTTATTCTTCATTACAAATTGGACTTGGCCTCCAGAGGTAGAGCTTCCTTTGGCTCCATGGTGCTCAGGAATGTCCTTCCATGAGGGCCACCCAGGGATACAGTTGGCTGAGGGCTCTGTCCCATCAGTAAGGAATGAATGAAGATTAACAACATCAGATAAAGAAGTTATGTTTTACCATAACGTTCCATCTGTGTTGTTGATCTTAATTCATTCATTATTTCCCACCCTCCATCCCCCATCCGGAGGTTCTTGGTTGATCTCATGTACTCTTGTCTTGTAGGTCTGTTATGACCAGAGGTAGCTTCTACTTTTATCTATCAACTTGCAAATTCGATCTGAGGTAACAGGGAGCAGAGCATTCTGAGTAGGACCTTGGCTCGAGAGTTTTTGGCTGACGTGAGCTTGATATTGGCCGACTCGGTTCCGAGGACGGAACTGATAACCCATCAGTAATGAATGAATATGAACAACACAGATGAAACATTATGGTAAGACATAACTTCTTTTTCTGTGGATTGGCTTAGATTTCAGTTTGGCAGAATTATCTAGCAGCAAATTAACCTTTATAACCCCATGATCACTGCACATCAATGGTGGTAAAACTTGACGTGACGTTACAGTAATTTCTTTGGGAACACAAACAATGTCTATTATGTTCCATCCCGTGGTAGGTTTTTTGCAATCTGAAGCAATTGTGGTGGTAACAAGATCAGACAGCTAAGGGAATGCACAGATTTGCAGCAACACTGGGTGCCATAAATTATACCAAATACAGAAAGGGACATTGCACTGGGATACATCAAGGAAAATCACTGGCAATCAACAATGTTAAGTTATGAAACATTGAACTAAGACACTGGAGGTGGCTGTGTGTTCATTGATGAGTATAAGCATTTTGATAGAGTGCAGCAGAGACCTACAGTGTTGTGGTATAACTTGTGATTTGATCCCTGTGATAAATTTAAATTCCTTTTAGAGATTCTGTTTTATATGTTAGGCTGTTTATAGTCCCAAACATAGCTTAGGGCCATGTGACTCACCAGACTAAGCAAGTACAAAATAGACATGGAAACTGGCAAATAAGTTAGTGGCATTTGTGTAGCAAAGTAAAAAAAAAAATGCACATAATTACTGCATTGCACATAAATGCCCTTTGGTGTGAAGCATATTTAATTATGGAAAGAAAAGGACAAGATTTACGCAACTGGTCAGTGCTGCAGCTACAGGTTGGAGTGTCTTTGAGGTATACTTTAAATTCATGGAAATGAGAAATCCAATACTGCAATTAAACAGCTACATAGTCTATGGTCCAATCTTAACTGAAATCTCCTTGTCACACAAACCCAGACAATTTGCAGAAATCTTCTCATTTTAAGTGTACCACAAACATGAAGATGCTCATAAAACATACATGAACTTAAAATGTCACAATTAAACTAGCAATACCAGGAGTGTCATACAGATTAATGAAGAATGAGTTGTTGAATGCCAACTTCTTGAAAATAACTCATTGTTTTCACACTATCAACTGTTCAAACCAGCTGAGTGCATGTGCTATGAATGTTTTTATGCACTCAGACTTACATGCTACATGTGTTGTTGCATTTCACTGTCCCAAGAGGTACTTTCCAATAACTGAACGCAAGATCATAGATGGTTATATATGTTATAGAGGCTGGACAGGGTGCAGGGATCTTGCTTCCATGTACAAAATGTGTTTAAGGGGAGCTTAGTGTTTTTAGTGATTTAGTTCTTTAGGTGGTGTGTGGTGTTGTAAGTAGTGAGGTTCTGAGTTTGTTCTTTTTCCATCCATCTTACTCAAATCTTACATCCACATTCGTTATATTATGAGCTTGCCACAGTGAGTGCAGAGCCAGTTGTTGTGTAGTGTCTTTGCTAGGTGCTGACTGCTTGGTTTGTCTTGGTAGTTAAGCGGGGTCTATATTAGAACACCGAACATTCAAAATTTCAACTGTTCTAATATCAACCCATTTTCAGCAAACCCTGAAAATATCGAAGAAACAGAAAACTGAATTTTTTCCTGGGGAAAGTATTTGGTTGTCCGTTTCTGTTGCTTCGGTATTTTCAGCGCTGTGGTGGAAAGTTACGGGTCGGGTTCAGGTAATTGTGCAGTTGTGTGGACGTGAGGGTTAGGGCGGGTTAGGTGAGTTAGGGTTAGGGTGCGAGTCAGGTAAGTGTGCGATTGTGTGGTCGTGAGGGTTAGGGTGGGGTAGGTGAGTTAGGCTTAGGGTGCGGGTGAGGTGACTGAGCGATAGTGATGGACCATAGGGTTAGGGTTTGGGTTAAGGTAAGTGGATAGTTAGTGGTGTATGTATAGCTTAGTGTAGGGTTAGATGTAAGAGTTTAGGTGCATGTGTGTGGATTGCTGTTTGTTTGGTGTGCTTGTGTTGTATGTATGTGTTTTGGAACAGCAAATTTTTTCCCTAGGAAAAAAATTTGCTGTTCCGAATGTTCGATGTTTTAAATTTTCGATTCATAGGGTTCGATATTAGAACACTCGAAATTTTGAATGTTCGGTGTTCTAATATAGACCCGTTAAGCAACATGTTGGACTGTGTTGCTATTGAAGTATGTTACTTAACAGAGGGGTGTGAATATGCCATAATATTGTATGTAGAATGTGTATGTCATGTTGATGGCATGGAAACATATATATATATATATATATATATATATATATATATATATATATATATATATATATATATATATGTAAATATGTAATAACACATACATTCATATATATATATATATATATATATATATATATATATATATATATATACGCTACAGAATCCTGAAAGACTAAAATCCTGAAGACCAAAATCCTGAGACCAAAATCTCGAAAGTTCAAAATACTGAAAACACACAGGATACCAAAACTTACTATATTCCAGTACAAGTACATACAGAAACATATTACCCTTCAACTATACGCAGGGGGGGCAAGCCCCCCTGCAGCCCCCACACCACCTGATACTTAAATATATCAGCTCTGAGACTGCACTTCACTACACTAAGTGTGTATATATATATATATATATATATATATATATATATATATATATATATATATAAATATACATATATAAAATATATATATTGTAAGATGTTGGTTTGAGAAAATGTGCATATACGTTTGAAATGTGCCTTGTGAACTAAAAGTTCACACTGTTAGTCAGAAATCTGCCTGTATTAGCTGGCTAATAAGACACAAATTGATAGTAATCATTGTATCTATGGATGAATCAAGCAATACAGACTTAGTTTTCCAAGTGAAGGTTCAATTGAGAGGTAAGCAGGAGCTTGTCTGAAGACGCCAGAGGCATACAGTGTAACAGTCCAGTTAGAGATTGTTGTAGGGATAGCAGCCTTGTGTTATTGTTTTACGTTTTGAAATTCGGGTGCATTTAGATTTGGCTTCAACAGAAATATACTACAAATAGGGGGGATTATTTGTCACTCTTGTGGTATTTTCCCTTTCCCCACAGTTTGGCAACCACCAACTGATTTAATTTACATCAGAAGGTGACGAGGCAGCAAAGCCCATTCAAACTGAGGTCTAGGGGAACTTAATTACCTCCAAAATACATAAATAATTTTCTGTGCACGTATTTGTTTGTGATACATAGATTGTGGGGTCTTGTTTTTGTTTGACACAATATTTGTACTTGTCTGCTTTGTCATGGACTCTGAAAGCAGCACTAAGCATATTGTAACTTGAACTGAAATTGTGGTTAGTATACCTGCTGTGACAAATGCAACCATATTAGGTTCATAGGTTCATAGGTATGTACTAGGCTATTGGCCCTATGGCCTATATAAGCCTAGCCAAAAAGGAACCTGGCTTTCGCCACCCAAAAAAAATATTTTCCTGTGCCACTGTCAAGCAGAGCCACAGAAGTGATCCCCAGGGTGAATTTCTTATCTCCCATCCAATCATCAAGATTTTTCTTGAAGAGTGCTAATGAGGAGCCTTGTTTGATATAGATAGGTAGTTTGTTCCAGAGTATGGGAAGTCTCTGGAACAGGAATCTATCCCTCCAGCATGTTCTGTTTATTGTGGTGACAAGGTTTAGGTCCTTAGAGCATGTAGCTCATAGGGATTGGGATTTCTTTAAGTGGAGCATGTCTAAATGCTCTGGTTTTGACATAGCTTTGTGTGTTAGGCAGAGATCACCTCTGAGTAGGCGATATGCAACGGAGTAAAGCTGCAGTTTTTTGAGATGGTCTGCATAGAGCATCTGCTTGAGGCTGGTAATCTTCTTTGTGAGGTATTTCTGTGTCCTTTCCAGTTGTTGTAGATGTCTTGTGAGATACATACCAAAAGGGGCATTGTACTCTATAATGGGTCTAATGAGTGACGAGTAGAGGGGAACAATGACCTCTTTTTTCCTGGATGAGAAACCTTTTGTGATGAGGTGTGCCATGTAGAAGGATTTCCTGACTACTATGGCGATGTGATTATCAAAGGAGAGACTACTGTCCACCTGTGTCCCAAGGTCTCTTATCACACTTTCGGTGTTAAGTAGACTACCACCTATGTGGTAGTTCATGGGTACAGAGATTTTACCAAAAGGGATGACAGTGCACTTTTTGGCATTGAGCTTGAGGCCATGGCTTTGACACCAGGCATCTGTCTCAGTGAGGCCCTTTTGTAGGGTGTCCACATCTTTTGGAGTTTTGATTATGGCTCCTAGTTTGCAGTCATTTGTGAACTTCGTTAGTCAAAGACCTTCTGTGTTAGCCTGTACTTCAGAGAAGTAGATACCAAACAGGAGAGGACCCAGGACTGAACCCTGTGGTACTCCACTTGTCACTGGTCTGAAGTTGGATTTGGAGTCTGCTACTTTCACAGTGTGGGTTCTGTCAGTGAGCCAGTTGGCAACCCATCTTGTGACATAGGGATTTATACCTAGTTTAGTGAGTTTATCTATAATTCCAGAGTGGGGGATGGATCGAAAGCCTTGGTGAGATCTAGATAGGCTGTGTGAACCACCTTACCCTCATCTACAGCTTTTGTGACTGATTCAAAGAAGCCTATTAAGTTTAGGAGACATGATCTGCCTTTTACAAACCCGAACTGGGTGGGGTCGTGAGTTTGGAGATTACCAATGTCATTGTTTATAAATTCCATGATGATATGTTCCATAGTCTTGCAGACAAGGCTCGTTAGGCTAATGGGGCGGTAGTTTCCAGTGTCTGTAGTGGCTCCCCCTTTGTAGAGTGGGATAACCATCACTGTGCGCCATTCAGTGGGCACATAGCCTGAGGTGAGGCTGTGATTGAACATGGTACTTGGGTGGGGTGCCAGTTCATTCTGTAGTTCATGTAGAACACAGCCTGGGATGTTGTCAGGTCCCATGGATTCTGTGTTCTTGGCTTTGGATAGTGTGTTTTTTACCTGTGCAGCCGTGATTACAGGAACTTTGCATTCTTCTGGTATAGAGATGGGCCCTTTAGGGGATGACAGGGGGGGTAAAGTTAGCACTGAACCTATCTGCCAGGATGTCGGCAATATCAGTTGGTTCTGTATATTTAGTGCTATTGTGCTGTAACTCAGAGCAGATCTGAGTGTTGCCATTGAGATTCTTGACATAGCTATAGAATGCTTTGTGGTTGTCTTTAGAGTCAGTGGCGATTTTGTTTTCATAACTAGCTTTGGAGGATTTTATGAGGGATCTCAGCTTCTTACTGAGGCTGATCAGGGAGTTTCTCCAATCATGGGATTTTACTCTTTTTTGCAACAGTTTCTTTCTTCTGTTGTAGAGTTTGTTTATGGCAGGGGACCACCAGATTGGCTTCCTTTTTTTGGAGGATAGCATCTTGGTTCTGTTAGGAATTGCACGATCCATGCACTCGTGTAAGTGCTTAAAAAGTGCATTTGTGTAGGATTCACCAGTCATACCTCTATTGTCTGTCAGCATGGGTGTCATGAATTTTGCCACTTCTGTCTTAAGAAGCATGAAGTTGGCTTTGGAGAAATTTTTTACTGTGGATTCCCTAATGGGGAGTGGGGGAGGGATGTGGATGCCTAGGGTGATTAGCTTGTGGTCAGATCTGACCAATGAGGAATTGACCTCTGGTGTGGAGCACCGGTTGCCCATGTTGGTAATAACCAGGTCTAGGATATTGCTTCCCCTGGTGGAGGTGTGGATAAATTGATCCAAGGCATTGGAATTTATGAATTCCAGAAATCATTGAGCACAAGAGTTGGTACATGAGTAGTTTTCCCAGTTAATGGCGGGGTAGTTGAAATCACCCATTATTAGGGTGTTAGGTTGTTCCCTAATATTTTCCAGTGTATCAAGAAATGAGTAGTGGAAATCCTGGGACATGGTGGGGGATCTGTAGCAAGCTACAGTATGGATTGCAGTCTTGCCCAGAGTTAGTTGCACTTGGATAATCTCGGATGCATTATGCTGAGCAACTAGCCTGGAGGTGTGGATATCCTTAATGAATATGGACATGCCTCCACCTTTAGTGTTTTGGTCCAGGTTAGGTGGCCGAAAGGTGTGGTATGAATTATAGCCTGGTAATGCAGGGGTACTCTCTGGAGCCATGAACCAGATTTCTGTCACCACACAGATTTCGATGTTCTCCATTTTAAGGAGTGCCTCGAGTGAGTGCATTTTGAGGTTTAGACTTCTAGCATTAATTAGCAATACCCACAGATTCTTCTTGCTTGTACCTAATACGGTGGTGAATTTGTCATTTGAACCTTGCCTAAAAAAGGCACTATAGGGGTGGCTAGAGTGTTAGCCAGTATCCAGAATCCCAGGGTTGACAGGTGTTGGCCATCTCTGGCAAAGCATCATGGTTTGTTGATCATGTCATCCCAGGCAGACAGATACTGGATCCCCTTAGAATGACACCAGAAGCTTGGACAATTGTTGAAGTCAATCATTTTGTCCTTGTACTGTGGTATCATTCTGGGTGATGGCAGGATGAAACTCAGGGCTAGGGTCATACCTGCCTGGGCTACAAGATCAGACAGCTCCTCCATGTCCCTTTTCATGTAGTACAGGTTAGGTTAAGAAGATTTCATATTACATATATCCTTCTCTTGAAGACTACTGATAGTTACCTTCTTACAATTGCTGTTGATGTAGTCACCCAAGACTAGGAAACTTTCCTCACAAAGGTGAATCCCAAGTGGGCAGTTCTCATGGTTTCCTATTATATGATCGAAGATGTATTCTTTCAAATGCGTCTTGATTGAACTTGAAAGCACGAAACGGCAAAATACCGAAATGGCATATAAGCAAATTCTTTCCCTGGGAAAGAATTCTCTTGGCTGCCTTCGTTATTTTGCCATTTTCGTCACCGTAGTGCAATCTCAGAGTTGGTATAATTAAGTAGGGAGGTGTGGGGGGCACAGCCCCCCACTTTATGTAATGTTTTAAAGTTTTTTTTTTTCTTTCTTGGAACAGCGATTTTTTCCCTGAGAAAAAAATTGCTGTTCTAAGTGTTCGGGATTGTAAGCTTTCACTTACATGGGGGTTGATAAATCAGCGTTCGCTTTTTTAAATGTTCATTGATTTAATATACATCCGTTCTCATTTGAAGGTGTAAGTAAATGTTCTCAATGGTTTGGTGATTATTTTTCATGTTATACACCAGAGTAATTTAAATAGTTATATTTCTCACATTTTAAATAATGCCATGGTGCAATTGTACTTCTTGGTGGTGTATCCTTAGTATAGGTTGCCAAAAATGGGTATTTCATCCAGGAACAAAAAGGTCATAACATCCCTGTACTCTCTTATCAAACCCATTATCAAGTACAATGCTCCCTTCGGCATCTACCCTGCTAAGCACATGTAGCAGTTGGAGATACTACAAAGGTTCCTGACCAGGAAAATCCAGGGTCTCAAACACCTATCCTATACAGACAGACTAAAAACCCTGTCCCTCTACTCAGTCTTATGCAGACTACTCAGAAGTGACCTGTGTCTGGCATACAAGGCCATTTCATACCCAGCCTTGATAGAGTTGCTGCATATCCGTAAGGCAAACTCCACTTGCATAACCCACATGCAAGGCCTTAACCTGGTCTGTGACATTAATAGAACTTTTTGGCAGGATAGATTTGTGTCCCAAAGACTCCCCTGTTTGTGGAATAGACTCCCTATCCATGTCAAGCAGAGTACCTCTCTAGCCCTCTTTAAGAGGAACCTGGATGACTGGATGGGAAGCAAAAATATACCCCTGGGATCCCACCTGTATCCCTGCTGGACAGGGGAAACAGGTGCTGACTTTGAGGGAACATGGGCAAAATTCTTGGTTAGGCTTATAAGGGCCTCCGGGCCAATAGCCTAGAATCATCCTATGAACCTAAAAACAAGTGAAGAAAACCATCTGCTTACCAGATTAACCTCCATCTACCACAAGATACCCACATGAGAGTTACAAAATTACACAGCTGCAGGGAATCAAAAACTGAGCAGTATTTAACTCTAGAAAGAAAGAAAAAAAATACTGGATTCAAACATTTTAACTGTTTAACTCTGTCAGAATATGTCTCCTTGTAGTTACCACCTAGTTTTAGCACATAAAATGTATGTATTAGAATATTAGGCATTTTGTAAAGTAAAAAAAAATCATTATGGTTTTCTGTTATCAGTCTGTGAAATATAGTCCATAAGAAATATATGAGATTCATTAAATAGTTTTACGTTTTTGAATATGCAGTACATGTGAGCTTCTAATCTCAGCAGCTATGTTAGTAAGTAAACAATTACCCCTTCCTGTTAAGCTTTAATACTTTATCTATGTAGAAATATTTTCCCAATAGAAATACCACAAAACTGTTACCAGGAGAGAGAGAAAATAAGACTATATATATATTTTAGTCTACTTGACTTCAGTTTCATCAGCTGCCCTGAAGCCCATGTGATTCTGGCATGAAGCCATTTCTTTCTTGAAACTTGCAAAACTACTTGTAAATTACACACAAGTACCGATGCTGCTCCCGAGTTGTAATATCCAGATCCATTCCTTATCATAGATCTCAATTTTCCATCTCTGAAATGAGGAACACTAGCCCTCATAATGAGGAACAAATGGGCAAAATGTGGAACACATACTAACAGCTTACTAACAATTTCAGCTAGGAAGGTCATAGGATGGTTAAAATATGTTGATTTTACTTACCAGAAAGACATTTTAATGAATTAATATGATTCTTTTCTATTTATCATGGGTATCGATTAAAAAATTCCTAACACTGAATTTGTAGCGGAGCCTTTCAATGTGGAACTTTGAGGAACATGAATTTTTTAAGACCCCAAATTAGGTACGTTCCTCGTAATGAGGTACACTTGGGAGGTATGTTCCTGACCCCCATCAGATAAGCTACAGTTCAACCTCTATCCTATAAATTAGCAGTCCTTCTATTATTTTTCTAGTATCTAGTATATCTAGTATATTTTCTAACTGTATTTTTAAAACTATTGTTCTAACTATCTAACTTTGTGTTAATGCTTGCTTCTTGCTATTCACTACCACTGTTGTCTCTCTCTCTCTCTCCCACAAGTACCCTGAACTTCACTGTGCTGTTCCAGTCTATACCTTTGTGTGAACCTACCTACCGGGTGACAAAGGACCCATCTGACAAATAAACCGTGGTTTCTTCCCTCAGCCTCTACTCCCTGCACCCCCTCTCAAGGAAACAAGAAAAGTATGTTATTTATGTCCTGCCTGTACAACATACTACCGTCCACTATTGATTCACGGGTTCTAAAGCATGCTCTGAGCCCAGTCAGCCAGCAGCCTCTTACCCCCCCAACTAGCTACCTTGTTAACAATACTTTACTCCACCTCTTGGTATCCCTCTTACTAACTTATCCCCCTTCCCTATCTGGAAATTGCCTACCCTCCTTACTGTACTTGCTTATAATACTAGCTTTGTCCAGTAAGTAGTATCTCTATCCTTTTCAATATTTTTCCTGCTTATCTATTTGGCTTTCTGATTTTACTACTCTTTATTTCTATGACCTTGAACTACTCTTAAACTTCACACTGTACCCTTCATTCTAAATTGCTACACTCTCCTGCTTTCTAATAGACCCCTTACTTATCTCTGCTCCTACCCACTTTAGACTTACTCAACTTACCTTCTGTTATCAGCTCTGCTGACTGATTGTTTCTCTTCTAGCTGCTCCATTGTCTGTTTCTACCTGCTCCATTCGCCCTGCGGGCTCACTCCGCTCCCCTACCCTACCCCCAATTCCCACACACCCCTACTAATCTTACACATATACTTCACTGACCACTCCCCCCTACTATCTCATCCTATCACATACCTTAACATCACCAGGCCACTCCCTTACCTCTCTCTTCTAATTAGTACTACTTAACTCTTTCTAACCACCCCTCTCCTACCTTACCATCCACATCATTAACACACTTCCCAAGTCAACCTCTAATCTAACCCTCCCCTAATTTCCTACCTGCTTTTGTTATACCCTGCTTATTCTTCTCTAACACTCTCTTCTTTTTTCTACAGCACCCACTAACTTTAAATATTCCCTACATAAATGTACTTTTTACCATGGCCCCAACAAAGAAAAATATATTCACAAGCATACTACTCTTCACTACCACAATTTCTTGTCTGACCATACCTTACTTACTCACTTCCTTTGAAGATCATCCTCTACCTGAAATTAACCATTACTTCAAGCAAACTCTACCATTTTCATTCATCTTCTCCCTTAACCACAGTAACATAACCTATAATTCAAACTTTACACTACCAAAATTTCATAGAACTACCCACATCACTTACTTACCTACCAAAAAGATTTTTAACAACCTCTACAAACTACTTAAAACCCTACAATATCCCCAGCAACACCTCCTCCTAGGTGGTGATATTCATCCTAACCCTGGCCCCAATGCTAACCATACGATTAACCCATCAAATTTAACAGTACCTATAACTTCTACATTAACTATACCATCTAACTCCCTCTTCATAGCTCACCGTAACATTAGAAGTATTAACAATAAAATTCCCCACCTGCATACACTCTTTGATGTACACTCATTTGACATTCTATGTCTTAATGAAACTTGGCTAAAACCATCTACCCTAGACCAGGAAATTACCCCTCCTGGCTATAACATCCTTAGAAATGACCGTAAAAGCAAAAAAGGTGGAGGAATAGCAATCCTTTATAAATCTAACCTCCATGTTTCTGCCATTAAAGTGCTTCCTTCATCAGACACCACATCTGAAATCCTAACTACCAAAATCCAAATCAATAACTCCAAATCTTTCTATCTAATTTGCATGTATCTACCCCCAGCTAATAATACCAATACTCTTGAGAACCTTCTCAGTCTCCTCTCTACCCAACTACCCCAAGAGACCATTGTACTAGGTGACTTTAACATAGACTGGTCCACTTGTAGTTCTCTGAACCCTACCAACCACATAAACCTCTTTGGATTCTCACAATTAATTAAAACTCCTACAAGAATCCACAAACCTAACAACAAAGAATCTACTCTGGACTGGATCCTTATTAATAGCCACCCCAAAGCCTATACTCCAGGAACCCTTCCCAAGGATATCAGCGACCATATGCTTACCTACATTATTAGACATAAGGTCCGCATTTCAACTACTCATAATCTCAAAACATCTCACTCAAAAAAATTCTTTAATCCAGACAGCTTCCTAACTGAACTGCAAGCATGTGACTGGTCTCCTCTAACCCATCTAGAGCTTGATGAAGCCGTTACCTACTTTAACACTAACTTTCTTCAAATCCTTGACTGCCATGCACCTTATCGCTCTGCTAGATTAAGAACCAAACCTGCCCCATGGCTCACAAAACAAACTAGGCAAAAGATACTCCTTAGAAATAAAATCTGGGCTAAATGGAGAGCTACCAAATGTCCAACAATCCACCTCCACTTTAAACAAATAAGAAATGCCACCAAGAAGGATATTCTTAGAGATAAAAAAGACTTTTACCTTCACCTTCAACAAACCAACCAACGAAACCCACAAAAATTCTGGTCTGGCATAAACAAACTTCTTCGACCAGGCCACACTACCACTCCAGACCCAAATGGTGTCAACCATAACAACTCCAACCAAATCGCTGATTCCTTTAATATCTTCTTCACAGAAGCCATTCAAACCCTGGCTAATTCTTTACCACCCATCAATACATTCCAACCAAATACCTGCAATACTTCATTACCTACCTTTAGAATACAACCTGTATCTACATCCCTCATCTGTAAACTACTTCAAAAATTGAAACCTTGCACCCCTTCTGCTGACCTTCTCCCATCTGAATACCTACAAATAGCCATAAAAAGCCACAGACTTTCCCATCTCTATCCTTATTAACAGAACTATCTCGGAAGGCAAAATCCCTGCTTTATGGAAGATATCTCACATCATCCCTTTACACAAAGGTGGACCTTCTACAGAACTTTCTAACTTCCGCCCTATTGCTTTAATCTCCCCATTAGCTAAGATAATGGAAAAATGTATTCACAAACAACTACTTAACCACCTACTACAAAATAACCTTCTAGCAAACTGCCAACATGGCTTTAGGCCATTCCATAGCACCTCAACTGCCCTCTTATCCTTCACTGACTCTATATATAAAAATCGTAACAATAACTCTTTTTCCTCTGCAATATTTATTGACCTGTCAAAAGCCTTTGATATGGTTAACCATAACTTACTTCTCAACAAACTAAAGGCCCTTTCTTCTGATCCTCAAGCTTTAAAATGGTTTAAATCCTATCTAGAAAATAGACAGCAAGCAGTACTCTAGCATAATAATCTGTCTTCACTACTACCAGTTAATATTGGTGTACCCCTGGGCTCTATCTTAGGTCCCCTACTCTTTTCCTTATTTATTAACAATTTACACACAAACATAGCTCAAGCCACCTGCATTCAATATGCTGATGACTCCACCTTAATCTGTACAGCCAAGAATATAGCCTCCCTCCATTCCATTACCCAAACTGTTTTTCAAAATGTTGAAAACTGGTTTCTGCAACACTGCCTCCTCCTTAATCCCAAAAAACCAAAACTACTGCTATTTACCCCAACTCATAAATCAGACAATCCTTTCTTCTCTATAACCTCTAACAATGGCACCATCATTACCCCTGATACTTCAACCCGCCTACTAGGTGTAACAATTGATAATCGTCTCAGCTGTGATGAACACATAAACTCCACCATAAAATCTGTTAACAAAAAACTGGGCACCCTCTATAGAGTCAAACCCTTCCTTACCCCTTCTACTAGGAAAACTATCGCCCAAACCCACCTCATTTCCACCCTTTTCTATGCCTCTATTATATATACTAACCTATCCAAGAACAACCTCTCTAAACTCTCCACATGCTACAATAGTATAGCTAGATTCACCACTAGCTCCTCCTTTAAAACTCACCACTGCCTTAACCTCAAACAACTAGGATGGCTAGAATTGCAAAACCATATACTCTGTCAACAATTACTTATGACTCAAAAGATCCTATATTATCCTAACAACACCCCTATCCTCACTAACCTAATTACACCATATACTAATCTACCTACACTACGCTCTGCTACTAAGCTTCTAGTTTCCTCAAATAAAGCTAATAACAAAGCTGGCGATTCACTTTTCTCAAACACTGCAGGAAAAATCTGGAATCAGCTTCCTTCTGAACTATCTACCCTTGCTTCTATTTCTCTCTTTAAAAAGCATCTTAAAGAACATCTGAAAACGCATTGGCTCTGTCCATGTGCTAACCCAGACTGACATCTTTCTACTTCTTGCTCTTACCCCTATTCTTACTCCTATAACCTATGCCTCCAAATCAAGAAACTACTCTTTCTTTGTAATATGAGAGTAACATAAATATTATTTTCCCTTATCTGAGACTTCCTCATACCTATTAGTGCATTTTATGTATAATTGTTTAAAATAATGTTGTACTAAAAACTTTAATAGATTATACATTTATTATGATAACTGATTTTAGACCAATGTAACCATGTATTGTGATTCTTCTCTATGTTTTTTATGCTTTATTAACTTTGTCATTGTTTTTTGCTTGGAGCTTTTCTCCCCGGGCCTCTACTGAAAATGGACATATATCCAGCTAGACTAGCCCGGTTAACAAATGTAAAAATAAATAAAAATAAAAATAAAATAAATTCTATGGCTGCAAAACTCAGTAATACCCTTGTCTACATTCTATAGCCTCATATCTCCAAATACACAAAAAAATTACAGCCACTCAAAAAGCTTAGACTTCAAGGCAGACAAACGCCATGGCTGATAAAACCTGTTTAATGATATGTACAGCTTGATAGACCATAGTTTCTCCAACATAAAACACAGTATGCTGACACAATCTTCTTTGACCTCAGAAAGAACTTTGATACAGTGGACCAATTTATGCTGCTTTGCAAATTAGCTGATATTGGGTTCCCTAGTAATGTTTTGCAGTGTTTCCAAGGTAATATTACTGATAACACCTTCATCTTATGTTGCTAGGATAAACATTCTATTACAGGCACAGTACACAAAGGTGACCATCAGGGGCATTATTGTCTTGCACTGCAATAAACAAAATGATTCCTTGTGTTGTCCAATGCATCTCTTCTCATCGCTTTCACTTTTCAAATACTCTGTGAAAGATATGGCCATCTCTCCTTCACAAGCTCTATACCCTCAGAAAAACTGATTGCATACAGCTGACTTGGCCGTCAAATTCTCTAGTCACCTTTGAAAGGACTTTTTTCCAAGGTAACACCAGCTAGCTGGAACTGCACCCCCAAAGGGAGTTGAAGAATTGAACAGGTTCAATTGTTCAAAAAAATCTCTTAAATTACACCTTATGAAAGACGTTAAGTACCTCATAAATGCAGGCTATTCCAACAAACCATCTTATAATGCTATCAAGTTGTTTAAGATGTAACTATAATCTTTTTTACAGGCAAATTCAGCACTAGGTTGCAAAACTGATTTTTTTTTTATGTTGACATAACAAATACTGCTAATTATGTTATCATCTTAAGTTATCTGTTTTATTGTAGTATTTATGTATTGCTGTTTTTCATTATGACATAACTGTATGCCTGTCTTTACTTGGCTGGCCTAGGTCTTGGATAAAATGCTCCATGAGCTAGGAAAAAAAGAAATCCATTCCACAGGTAGCAGAACCAACTAATTTGATTTATTCAACTAAGTGTGTTTGTCAGCAAACTGTTTTGACTTCCTCAGAACTGATACTTAGGACACAGTCAGCATTCAATGTATACACACATACCCACAAGCATCATTTTTAACTAATTTCTTAAAACCAATTATTAAAACCAATTGCCCTTTAAACACAAAGCCTTTAATTTACTATGTAAACTATAAAAAATAAATAAATAACTAAACATTTCACAGCATGGCAAGAGCTGAAGAGAGAAACAGCTAGGTAGAAGGCAACGTATAATTTATTAACATATCACTGACTCCTATGATATGGACTACTTTGGTTTCCATTCTTAACTTTGTTATAGAGCATTTTCATACCAAGTGGCCATCACAAGCCATTTCACAAAAACTACCCCATCTCTTGCTGATGGGATGAAGCATTTTAGAATGAAACCTTCCTTTCCAATACTATCTATTTGGCTTACGTTTTGCAGAGACGTTGGTATTTCTTGTCTTGGCTAGACTAAAATGGAAAGTAGCACTTGTGCAAGATCCAGGTAAAGAATATTTGCTACTAAAGGGTTAACTTGAGTAGGAGGTAAAAAGATACGTTTTTCAAATGAATTTGCAATGTCAGGTGTATTATTGATTGCTGGTCAAGCTCCATCTATCTTAATAGATTGGGATCTAAATGACAGAGTTACAAAAGCAACAGAAATGTTTAAGACAACTCTTAGAAGAGCTAAACTAATTAATTCTACCTATAAAATCTTCTAGAACAAATGTAAAACAGCTGTAGGTTTGGAGGCAATGCTGTTCTTCTGTCATCTGCTAAGACTAAAACCAGTATGCAGTGTATAATTAAAAGGAATGAGGCTAAATAACTGCCATACTCTGTATTTTAAAGATGGTTGATCTTACAGACGGTTGCAGTATTAGTGTGCATGCCAAAAGTTCCATAATGCAGTTGATGTGGAGTAAATAGGTATCAATGCAGATGGTGGTGGTCAGTGGTGAAAGGAAAAAAACAGCTTTGCCGACACTCTTCCTGTAAGCTAGATCTACATCAGACCATGCTCATTGAAGTGCTGCGTTTAAATATTAAAAGTTGATCTAATTTCCTATAGACATTATGCTTGTTAATGATACTGCCTCATATGTGTCATATTATCTCTCACTGTATGCCTTAACAGTGACACTGTTTTACATGAGTTCCTTCTTAATTGTTTTATAATTCACTTCACCTGTATTGTCATTGTTTCCTTCCCAATTAATGTGTGGTGCTTCCAGCAACCTTTCATTAATCCTGAAAGAGAAAGTTAGCCCTTGTTTGAATAATCAATGAATATGCATTAAAGTTAACAATAGCCTTCCTACAACTCTTATGATTAGTAACAATTACAAGTCTCAGCATTCATCAATATATATTTTCCATAACTATAGCAATGTGATTCCAGAATATTATATGTCTGTTTTATGTTAAGATGAAAGTAACCATTCTTCATTTCTCTGTTATCATGTGACCCTATTAACAGCCTGCGTGTGTAGAACTATAGTTCACATGGTCCCAATTAAACATATTAGAAGTTTGGATCAGAAAACTTGGATACTAAAAGAAAAATAATCACTCAGCAATGCACATATTGCCAAGTAACAGTGGTTTAAATTTATATACGGCTGTACAGCACTATAATAGCCAGATTTCCATTTATAAAGCATCCTTAGGTGCTAGTCTCAGGCACACTAAATCTCTAATGTATTATATTAAAACTGTGATTTATTGCTGTTGAATATATTGAGTTTCCTAAAGCAGCCTGATCTAATAAAAATGCAAAATGTAAGTCCTCTCAAGGGTTTTGAGAGGTTTCTCAGGAGAGAGATTTTTTTAAGCAGGCATGAAGAAATCTCCTTTACAGCAGTAAAAGTGTTCAAACTTTATTATATTCCTTGTGCATTTTCTTAAAAAATGTGTTGCTGATCCTCAAAGTTTACAGCTAGCAGAAATATTGCTTATCCACAAAAAATGTTTTAAATAGAAGGCCCACTTATTAGTTTGGCAACAGTGCCTTTCTTTCTATATTGTTAAGAATGACAATCTAGTGTTCCTAATGACCATGTCATACTAAAGAAACAATGGCATGCTGTCTTTGTTTTTAATAGATTTTATAACACAGTGGGGATAAAACTCTTAGGTTGTCTGTCCTTTGAACTGAATAAAATAATCAAAAGCCTTTGACACTTGAGAAGCAATATATACTTCCATGACATCTTCCTGTACACCCTCCGTGATATGTTTTTCGTTTGGAAGAGTAGATTAGAAAATTCCAGTGTAACACATTTACTTCAGAAATTAAAGATGTGATATCACAACATTTCCTGTTGCCCCCAATAATTTTGTGAGCACCTAGAAACCAGCAACTACTGGCTCATTAGAAACAAATTGCAAAAAATAAAAATAATTAAGAAAAAACAAATAAAAAAAAACACTTTAATTTAGTACTGCCATTATTACTATACTTAACACTCGGTTCAGCAACTTGATTTCGATGACTGTTGACACATTTCTATTCTGCTCTCTCAGCATCAGTGCTCTATTCTTACATTTGAAATTGTTACCTTGATGTGGTCCATAAACTCCTTTTAAAACAATAACCTGCCTTGCTCATGGAAGTCTTGAAAGATGCAGTGTTCAAGTCTGTAGCACCTTTTTTGTGTACTTCCAGTTAACACCCACAGTGCCTTATGTGACTTAGAAGTTTCTAATAGGCAGGATTAAAAAGGGCAAGAATTTATTAATAAAATGACACTGTGATTGTCAATCTAGGATGTCCTACAGTACAAAAGCCTTGATTATCTTATGCTTTTTAAGTTGATTTTTTTTTCAAAAAATGCTTTGCAATGCAAGGATGTATATAGGCTGTAAGAGGTGCAACATATCATATATCACATAGGTGCTAATGAGATAAAGGAATACATTAACTGTTCTCAGCAAACCTTACATTAGTATTCCCATGTTCCCTTCTTGAATATCTAAGAGAAATGTGCACATGTTCAACAGTCACAATATGCCACTATAATAATCTTATGTTAAGCACAGAGCATGACTTCTAGCATAGTCATGGTACAGATGCATGTGATAGACTTGTCTAAGATTTCTGTAAGACATTTGATAGGTTTCTCCTTGCATACTCACATCCTTTGAGTGAAGCCTGACTGAGTCTAATTCTGGGTCTGATTCTGGGAATTGTTCAGCTTATCCTATCCTATATATTAAATATATAAAAATGAACCTTAAATAAAACTATGACATTATGTTCTAAAAAAAATTTTTTAGAACATAATGTCATAGTTTTATTTAAGGTTCATTTTTATATATTTAAATTTATATTCACAAGCATTCAAGTTTTGTATATGTGGTTTATTATAGGGTATGAATTTTATGGTGGTTTTAGGAAGTATAATCTGTGTGTGTATATATATATGTGTATGTGCTTTTAACTAACTCTAATTAATCAATTTGTTTGTCATTGGCTACCATTAATTAGTTAATGTATTTAAGATGAGTGCACCAAGAGTGTTGGTATCTGATGAAGTCAAGGACGAAAACGTGTTGTGAAGTTTCAGCGTTAGTGAATTAAACTGTTCGTGTCACTTTTCCTGGATTCTGGTGCTTTTTTTGTGATTACACATTCATAAGAGTACTTGAGCCAAACAAAAATCAATGACTAATGTTAAAAAGTATCAGCGGTCCTAAAAGCTGGCTAAGGCTAAACAGAGAAGAACCTGCACAGTTCCAAAAATAATTTAAATAAATCTAAGGAAGAATAGCCTGTTGAAAAAGAGACAACAGACAATAGGAAATTGCTAAGATATTTTAGCCTGAAAGTGCTGCTAAGCAGGAAGTAGAAGTGATTAGAAGAACTGATGAGAAGGAATTACTCATAGAGTTTATTTGAAAGAAATAAAATTAGGAAGTATGGAAAGTGCATGACCAGAGTAGAATTCCCAAATTTCTATCAAAGTAAAACAGAAGTCCCCAGCAACAGAGAATTCTAATTGGCAGGTGGGATCTGAGGAGGAGACATTTGTAAATAGGCTTCACCAGTGTAGGTAAAATACAAAGAAGTGGTACCTGATCAGAGTTCTAATCCTATTTTCTGTCACTGTAAAACAGACAACTATAGTAGGCAAGAGGTATGTATATATTAATAAGAAAGAAAGTAAAACTGAAGATAACATTTGCTCTGAGATATCATTTGCAGAGGGAGATTAATTTACAGAACAAAAAAAAATGAGAGGGTGTTGCTTACTCATAGTTAGAGGGAAAGTAACATAACATAAAGAAGGAAAGAAAAGGAGAAGGTAATGTATTCTGAGAGACAATATAGCCTTGAAAAGATCCCCAATGATATTCAAGTGGAGCTAAAATACATGAGTCCTAAAAGGAGAAAGAATTTGCACTGCATCGAATTTATGAAGGAAAAGAACACTGTGACTTCAGTGCTTATGTTGATAGGAGAGGAGGCAGTGCTTTCTGTCTCATGACCTCGAGTAAAACTTATAACTTGGTACCCTAAAGGTAATCTAGGGAAACTTTAAAAAGGCACAACTGAAAGATGACACTTTAAGCAGAACAAGAAAAAAAAATAGCTAGGGTTTTAAGGGAAAAAGCTGAAAAAAATGTTTCCAGTTCATACTCATAGATGTATTTGAGTTATTAAATTACTTGTTAACATAGTAAGCTAGGATAAACAGGATGTAAAATGCCAGCTGCTGGTGCCCAAATCTTTCAGAACCATATTGATGACATTAACACATAGTCATGTAATAAGGAGGCACCTAGGAATGCACAGTAATAAAGCAATTATCCTAGTAAGGTTTTACAGGCCAGGAATAATGAAAGAAATTGAGAGCTTCTGTGCTGGATGTCTGAAAGTCATTAGACAATCTCATACTGCAGAAACCCTTTGTTTCCGATGTCTGTTATGTAGGTGTAATTTTAATGTACTGCTATATTCATTTATAGGGACAGTAGTAAAATCCTACAATGGGTTTCAATAAATTTTCCTCATTTTGCACTGTGTGAAGTATCCTGAGACTATTGCCTTATGTAAAACTAACACTAGCCTGGGAACTGGTTTTATAATTTTTTAGAGTAGGAATACCTAAGAAAATTCTCACTGAAGAAGGAATTCCATTTGTTTCAAGAATAATGCAATCAATGTGTCATTACTTTGTGATTAAGCAGTTTAAAACCTCAGTAAATCGTCCCCAAAGTGATTGGCTACTGGAAAATTTTAGCCAAGCATGCTGAGAAAAATATTTGAGGAAGATGGTAAAAATGAAACTAATTAATAACATACTTTTGGCAATGTACTGTTCTGTTCTTCTAAGTTATGAGGCATTCCCCCATACAGAGTATTAGATATTGTTAGAGAAACTTGGGAAGAAGAGAAAATTTAATTTAAAAGTCTCACAGGACACCATACCAATTTATAACATAGATAGAAGGTAGGCATAACCATGCTAAGGGAAGTCATAGACAATGCCCAGGCCAGACAACAATGGCTGTATAATAGAATTGTAAGGACCAGGGATTCAAAGATGGAGACCAAGTGTTAGCTTTGGTCCTTTCTGCAGAAAAGCAGTTTTTAGCTAAGTGGCACAAATCATATGAAATGTTAGAAAAACTAAATGACGTAAACTACAGGGTGAAAATGACTGTTAAGTGAAGACCAGAAAGATATTCCATATTAAAGTCCTGAACTATAGAAAGTAACACGTCTCAGTAGTTCAATAGCAGAAACTAGTAGATTTGGCAAAGAAAGAAAACTTACCTAAATGCTTGCAGTTCAGATAGATGACATATTATCTAAGCAACAGAAATAAGAAATAAGGGAGTTTCAGTTAAGAAATAAAGACGTGTTTTCAGAGCTTCCTGACAAATATACCTAATTCAGCAATATACTGAGATTATTCCATTAAAACCTTACAGAGTACCTCAGTCACAGAAAAATTCTGTGTGAAAGTAAGTGCAAATGATGTTTAAAATGGGAGTTACAGAAGTATTAAAAGGCTTCTCCCAATTTCAGCAGGCCTTTTATAGAACATATTAATGCATTGGAGTAGATCTAGGAGCAATCTTATTACAGAGTTTTGTTAAGAAAGAAAATACTATATATATTTTTGAGTCACACGCTGAGTAGAGCAGAAACCAAGTACTCCAAGACTCAAAGGAAATACGTGACAAGCAAGTGATACCTCTTTTTTTAAACACCTTTATTGAATTATCACTTGTGACATAGGCAAATTTACATTTATACAAAAGTAATCAAAATGTATTAACAAATTAACATTAACAAACATTATACTTCACATATATTGCTGTATATCATGTAACCTAAGCAACATTACATAAATTGTTCAATTCCTGCCCCCTTTTTAAACAAGAAACATCATTATTGAACCACCACTTACAACACAAGCAATCATATATTTATATAAATGAAAACAACCCACACTGACAGAATGCTAGTTGCAAGCATTTTACATCACAAACCATACTGACACACTCCCGGTTGCAAACATTTTACATCACTTATAATTTACCCAATCATTTTCAGTCAAACATTACACAGCTCATTTAAATCCTGCCTTCTTTTAAACCTCATTCATCTGCTATATGCATTGTTCACACAATTCACATTTTTTTCCTACGTTGTTTGCTCCTTGGTCAATAATTTACATTTATTACAGACTTTACTCCACAAATTGGAATTTTATTCCTTTGTCTACCTTCTTGGATTTTATTTTACACATCTTGTATTTTAGTGAACTCTCTGTGAAGTGTTTGTCAGTTTTGGAACTCATTAAATGTACTTTTAAGCTGCTCATGGTTCAGGACACTGGTTGTTTTTTTTTTATATAGTTGTATAGGCAATATGATGGGATCATAAAACTGTGCAAATGGGCACTTTCCTTGCAGTGACTCCAGACTCAACCAACCATAATGCAGATTACCTGTCTAGGGCACAGAGCCTGAAACAAAGGTTTTCAAGCTGGGTCGGGGAGGGTGTAACACAGGTGTGGCATCTTTGATCAGAATGGTGTCCCAAAATCATGTAAATAGTATGAAAATGTTATAAATAGAATTGTTGCTTTTAAAATATATGTAACTATTGTAAATATGTACTTTAAGTAGAACTGTTGTTTAAAATAATGCACTATTATGTATTAGGCAGAGAGAATTCCTGCATGATTTAGTTAATAGGCCTTTAGTATACCAATTATAAAATTAAATGAAGTATAAGAGAGTGGGAGTGTATCTCTACAATTCATATAAGTTTTCGTGTCTTAGAGTGGGGATTGTGTGGGTGGATCAGTTGATCTGGTGAATGTTGCAGTAAGATGAATTGATGTGGATTATACCCGAGGAAACCGGGACATCTTTACAAAGTACACCAGAAAGAAGGCAGTTCACACAGATATACCTATGTGCTCTGGACTTTAATTCTTTCTTAAGAACAGAGTCACTGAACTTTATGTGACAGACTGTGCTTTTTGGTTATGGCAGTCTAGGACTTTGTACGACAGAATGTACTTTGTATGATTTTGTTTGGTCTACTAGTTTGAGAGAAGTCTTCACCAGTAAGTTTTGTTTTCATTTTGAAATAAAACTGTTTATGAACTTGTGGACTTTGGTGCATTAATATAACAAAATGTACACACACACACACACACACACACACACACACACACACACACACACACACACACACACACACACACACACACAGAGTCTATCTTTCTATCTATTTTTCTATGTGCACACACACACGGACAGACATGCATAGACACACACACACACACACACAACACACACACACACACACACACACACACCTAAACTTAAATTATTTGCAGCTGTCTTACAGTGATAAAACTGTACCATCTTTTTCTATAGCTTTCTGTTGTATATATCACTGTACACATTTATAAGGACTATACATGGAATGTTCTGCAGAATCAAAATATTAGTACCAAGTATGATTGGATTGTCAATCTAGCAAACTACTATCCTTCAGGAATCTTGTTTTCTGAATCCATGTCTTGATATATTCTACTACCTTTATTCATGTCAAGATTCTTTTTGAAGAATTGTTAATGACTGACTTCTTCTGCTCGTAAGGGTAAACTTATTCTGTAACATAGGAAGGCATTGTGTAGTGTGTGTGTGTGTGTGTGTGTGCGTGTGTGTGTGTGTGTGTGTGTGTGTGTGTGTGTGTGTGTGTGTGTATATATATATATATATATATATATATATATATATATATATATATATGATTCTGTTTTCAGTTATCAATATTTGTTTTGTAATAATATGTTCCACAGTTAGTGTTAGCTCCCCAAGCAATGTTTTCCAGTTATACATTTTCAGTTAGAATTACATCTGAAAATCCCTTGTCTACATACGTCTTAAATGTACCTCATTAAGAGATATGTTCCACATTCTGAGTATTAAAACATCCATGCCCTACACTATTCTGTATTGAATGGGTCTGCCATAGATTCATTTAGCAATACCCCATGCATTTTGATAAAAAATATGAGCACATATATAAAGCTTTTCATAATTTGTCTGTTCGTTGTGCAGTAATAATAGACGATAAATGTTGCTGCTGTAATGTCAATGCCAAATATGTGTACAGTAGTAATTATCTCCATAGAAACTCAGAGCCATCTTGACTGGATCCTCAAAGCCCAAATAAATAAATAAATGAATAAATAAATAGAATAATAATGGACAAATACTTCCATGCAAGGATAGATAGAGGGATAGATAGATAGATAGATAGATAGATAGATAGATAGATAGATAGATAGATAGATAAAAAGATAGACAGATATCCCATATAAGAAATAATTACCTTACAAACCAAGCTGAAAGTAAAGAAGGAAAAGGAATTCCTCCTAAAGCAGGGAACTGTCCTGCCAAATCTATAACAGCAGATACTGAAGTTAAATAAATATGTAAACAAAACCTCAACTCAGAAATCACCAAGATTAGTAAAGCCATCATCTTCCTTCACAATGTAGAGCCTGTGGTAACTTCATCCAGTCCTTACTCTGATACTGTAGGAGCTCTGCCATAAGGCCCAACTCTTGAACATTTTCATTAAGAATACTGTCATTGTGTAGTAACTTGTGGTCTCTTCATCCACACCTGACTCCAGTACTGCAGGAACTCTACCACATGGCCCAACTCACCAACATTTTCACTGAGAAGGTTGTCATTGTGCAATGTAAGCAAATTTCACATTAAGGGCAGTTCTAGTCAAATACATTTGCCTGCCCTGTGCTGGAAAGTTTCTCTGGCATTCACCCAAATGTATAGTCCTTGCACTCTAAGGACCACTGAGTAAGTAGGTCACTGTCCTTCTCTTCACCACTAGATTACACTATAAATGCAATTTGCCTCGTTTCTTCAGTTTCCTGGTTTCTGCATTCAGTAAATGAAAGAAAAACTATACCAATTTGTGCCTCATTGTTAATTTCTCTGTATCAGCTGTAAACTGATTGCTGTCTCTAATAATTGACCTGAGAGTGGGACATTCAGCTACCCTAACCCATATTCCCAACTACCTCCTCTTATTCTACCATTACATTTCCCACACACATACACATCTCACTTGTGACACCCATTCCCTAACCCTGCACAAACAACTTTACTACATACAAGCACTCCTGTTTCGATTTTTCTTATTCTCCAGCTTTTATCTAACATTTAGAATCATTCTCAATTACCTTTATCCCTCCAATACTGCTCTGCACTATATCCATTCATGCTTAGACCCTTTTTGAACAGCACCTCTGTGTTATTCTGCATTTCATCTTCTACTTTCCCAAATAAACCCACACTACTTCCTGGGTTAACTCCATCCTTTTATTCTATCCTTTCAAGCACTTATATATCTTACATTTTAGAAACATAAGAGAAGATACCAGGATAACCTAACTCTCTTCCTTCATAGAAAATGCATCTTTCCTACCTACCTTTTACTGGGTTTTAGACTACACCACCACAAAATATCTTTCAGTCTTGCAACTTCTTGCTTCCTCCTTGATTCTTACTTCCCCACTACTTCCTGTCAATGAATTACAGATCCCTTGGGTGTTTGGCATAATGATTAAGGTGTTTACCTTATAGAGACAAAGTACAGGGTTTAATTTTCACATGGGATAATTAGCTTATCTTAAAATGCCCCATAAAGGGCAGTTAGCCTTGTACTAATCTATTATGGTACTCTTCAGCTTATCCCATATTCTTTTCCTCCTGCTGTGCCATCTCTCATCCTACCATAACCCAATAATATCTTTCAACATTTCTCCAACTGTGTCCCAATCCCCTATCCATACTTCCTCCCTAAACTCTCCACACATTATACCAAACCTGTTTAATAATACCCCTCACTTTTACCCCAAATATTGACTGATTAATTCCATTTCTACTCAAATCAAAATAAAATTAAGCTGGAGAAATGATGTCCAAAAAGCAAGAATCAGTAATACCACAATATACTAAAATCCTTCTAGGAGGAGACATTCATCCAAATCCTGGTTCCATTTATCGCAACCAACATCAAGACAATTTCTTTCCACACACTACTCCAAACCCACAATGGTCAGCCCTTATCCCTGTAATCTAACTTTTGCTGCCATACAAGTTAGAAGCATAACAAGTAAAACTACTGAATTACATGTCTGGATTAACCAACACATGCCTAATATTCTTGGTAAGACCAAAACTTGACTTAAATCCAGCATAAAGAACTCTGAAATTATACCTCTGGCTGCAATATCATCCGTAATGATCATATAAAGAGGGAAGGTGATGATATTGCTGTAATATTTCCCAACAACTACCACATTTTCCTTTACAACAAACCAATACCAAAATTCAGTTTGGAATAGCTTATTACTTTCCTGAAAGTTAACAAATATAAACAAATATGTATTACTGTCCTTTATATCCATCCTGGCAACAACACAGATACACTGGAAGATATCCTAAAATGGATATCCATAACAATTCCACAAGAAAACATACTATTTGGAGATGTCAATATGAATTGGTTGGACATAACCTCTAACTGCCCTAGATTTAGCATGAACTTATATGGTTTCACAAAATTAATTAATAGTCCTACCCATTATAACAAGACATCAAATTCTTTATTAGACTGGATCCTAGAATCAGACCACAGCGAATTCACCACCACTGGTGCAATGTCAGACTCACTCAGTAACCATCTCCCAGGCTCTAAAAAGAGACATCTCACACTTCCAATCAAACAGTGTGCTTATAAAACAACATACAACCTGGTCAATTTTATCCCAGAAATATTCATTACTACCCTATCATCTATTAACTGGAACATCTTAAAAATCTCCCCCTTAGATGATGCAGTAAATGAATTCAGTATAACTTTCTTAAATATCCTAAATAGCCTTGCACCACCTTGAATAAATAAACTAAAAACAAATAATGCAATTTGGCTATCCAAGAAGAGTAGAATGCTAATGCAGGATAGAGAAAATGTGTAGATACAATGGCAAAAATATAAACACCTCAATATCTTGAAAACTTCAGAATGCTCCACAACTGTACTAAAAAGGCAAATAAACAAGGACAAAAATATACTATAATGACTTTCAGAATAATAGTAAACACAACCCTAAAAAATTCTGGTTAGTCATTAAAAAATCTTATATCCTGGTCCAAAATTCAACCTAACCCCCTCTCCCAATAGCTTACCACTCAGAATTGTAATCAAATTCAACTCTTATTTCATAGGTAATATATCATCCATAACTAATGATTCCCCTACATGTAATCCCAACCATGCCCAACAGCCATATGTCACAACATATACTTTCACCTTCAAACCTCTACTCACATAAGAATCATGATTGTGTCACCAATCATAACCTATTATGTGCTCTTAACATGGATGCCAAGTTTCGCTCTTGAAGTGAATTCCTTGGCGTCCATGTCAAACACATAATAAGGAAGTTATGATATATAACCTGATCATAATCCTCTGTTTCTAAACCACTTTTCCTGTTGAGGATTGCAGTGGTAGTTAGGTGTGAAGAGTAGCCAAGACTACCCCAAGCCCCAGCAGCTGTCTGTAGCTCATCTTGTGGGATTTCCATGCACGCTGAATGGTACAATCCCTCCCGCATGTCTTTGGTTTGCCCCAGGTTCTCCTCCCACTCGATTATGCCTCCTGTATCTCTCATGGGGGATACATAGAGATTAACCTCATAAGGAGTCCAAAGTATTCCATATCTTAACTTACTCCTCTTAACATGCAGAGCAGTGGCTGCACTCACACATCCAGATGGCTAAGGTCTACACTCTGTCACTGTAGTTTGCTCAGCTACCTTATGAAGTAACCTCAACCTTAAGAAGGAGCCTCAGTTCTGCCACTATTATGCAGAAACTCTCACTCCTTCAGTCATTACACAAAACTTATGACTATAGTTGAGAATGGCAATCTAGAGCTTTGTCTTAGAGGTCAGTTCTCCTATTACAAATACAGTCTGCTACAACATCTGTAGTAATGCTGCTGTTGTACTCCCCAGTGGTCACTGTTCCAGTCCTCTGTACCTTACCTTGTGAGCAAGAGCCCAAGAGACTTATATTCACTTATCTCAGGTATCTGTTCTCTCTGCCCCACCTGCAGAGGGCAAGCTACTGTATTCCATGACAGAACCATTGATGTTAAATTGTCTTCATCTCACCTTCGTTCTTGCTGGTTGGGATCGGAGCCGATACTCGGCTCCGACTCGGCCATCTTCAATAGCTCAAAAGCTGTTTACTGGCTCGGGGCTACCCCTTATCCCATGATGCCTAGCGCTAGCTACCCAGATCTCATTTGCCGCTTCAGCTGCGAGGTTCATGGTACTGGCTCAGGCTCGTATATTTTTCTTCTACTACCTTTTCAGTCAGATTAGGGATTTTTTTCTGTCCTTATTGTATTTGTCTAGTAGTCGCTAACTAGTTGTGATATTTTAGTGTGTTTTTGTGGGCTTTTCAGAACTCGGTTTAGTTAGAGAGTTCTTCCCCTCCCCCACCTCCCCCTTTTCCCTTATCTGTTAGCTTACTCTGTAAAAATTTCTTCCTTTCCTTGTTTTTTTAGGTAGCTGTTTTAGTTAGAAGCTTCCTAATTTCTAAAAAAAAAAAAAAAAAAAAAAAAAAAAAAATTAATAATAAGATATATCCTTATCTTGTAGTATATTGTGTCTTATTTGTGGTTTGTGTTGTAGTGTTTACTGTTAGTTTAGTGGTATTTCTTATTGTGTATTATGTCTAAGGAATCCAAAGTGTCGGGATTCAAGAAGTGTGACTCATGCTGTCAGAAGATGTCTCTGACAGATGGGCACACTTCTTGCGTCTATTGTCTAGGCGCTGTACACCTGCAGGACTCTTGCTCTATATGCCATGCATTAAGCCCAAGAGTTCTGCAGGAGCACAAGAATAAACTTATTTTGAGAGGGCTGCTTAAGCCTCAGGACTCACCAGCCAAGACTTTGCCAGTGAAGTCTCCTAAACCGGCCAAATCGTCGGCTCCCAGCTCGGAGCCGTCATCGGCCCAAGGCTTACCTTCCACTTTGGTTCTGGCTGGAACTGAGGAAACTGCTTCCCCGTTAGCTCCAATAGTCCCCTTGGAGCCATCAAGGACTCAGAAAAGACCGAGGTCCCCTTCATTAGAGTCCATTCATTCGGCTCCTTGGTCTCCCCTCCTGCAAAGTGACCGTAGTCATAGATCTTCACACTCCTCTCGGTCCTCCAGGCTCTCAGACCATCAGACCATAATGTGGAGAGAGTGGTCAGCAGGTTATTGAAGTCTCAGGCACTGGCCAAAATGTTGTCCAGCCCCCTCAACAGGGGTCGGCTCCATCTGTTTCTATCGATGTTCTACCTCCGACTCCCTTGAGTTCGGAGCCGAAGTTTCTTGGGGTTTGAGTCATGGAACCACCGGCTCTGATAACGATCTCTCCTTTGGATGCGTTGTTGCCTCCGATCCCATCGATGGTGCCTTCTGTCAAGGGATCTGGGCTCCGAGACTCCCTCGTTGGCTCCGAGGGGGCAAGTGGCATCAGACTCTTGTCCGACCCCGCTCTCCCTCTCGGAGCGTCGGCGCAGGTGAGCTTGGCTCCTACATCGGTCTCGGAGCCATCTCCCTTGGTGCGGAGGAGGATTCCAGTCTCCTCGGAGCTGGAGCCTTCTCTTCATCGTGGCAAGGATGCCTTCGATGTCATGAGGAGTGTGCTGGCCTCTCAGCCAGCTCCACCTTCGACCTCACTGGCTCTGTCCCCCATAGTGCATTGACCTCTGCCCCTCCTCCAGACCCTAAGCATGGGGAACCAGCATTTCAGGGCACCCATTGGGTGTTTCCTCTTCCTCCAAGGCCTCCCCTGATCATTCAGAGGAGCCCCCTCAGAAGAAGAAGTGCAAAAGGAAGCACATTGACTCCCCCGAGTCTGTCACTTTGGATACGGATTTGGATGAGTCGGAAGGGTCCGCGAGATCCCCCTCTGAAGATGTTTCCTTTTCGGACATCCTAGAGATACTTAAGCAGAGGGGGAACTGGAATACCTTAGCCCCTATCGAGGATGAATCTGTATTCCTGGATGCGTTCGGTTCCTGACCTTCCACCTCCTGGGTTTCTCCGCCCTTTGATCCACTAATGTCTTTGGTGGCTCAAAGGGGTTGGTCAGCCCCGGATACAGTGGAATCAACCCCGATGAGACCAGCCAAGTTTATTACTGCACCACCTGATAAGCAGTTCCTTACTAAGGGTGTTCCCGTGGATGCCATGGTGGTAGCAGCAGCCACTAAAAAGGAGTTAGCGGAAACTTCTTCTTCTGTCCATCCTCCTAAGAAGGAGTCTAGGACCATGGACAGATATGGAAAGTGAATGTTTGCTTCAGCGACCTTTTCCATGAGGTCACTGAATTACTTATGCCATTTCACCAGGCTTCAGAGGGATCTCCTAAAAGAGCTCGGAGATACCCTGCAGGATCCTTCAGCTGAAGGGGGCCAGGCTAAAGTGGCTTCTCAGCTGGCGACCCTTAACTCAGTAGTCAACTCCTCCATGAGGCTCATTTCCTATGCAGCTGATGGGGTGAGTAGAGCTACAGGCACAGGAGTGGCACTTCGGAGACATGCATGGATGCGGCTGTGTAATTTTGCGGAACCCTTCAGAGTGTCATTCACCAACACTCCCTTTGACGGTTCCTTTCTTTTTGGACCACAGGTGAAAGACACACTTACTAGGTGTGAACAGGAAGGCAAGACTCTCTCTGCCGTGGGAGTTCATTTTTCCACTCCCTCTAGACCATACCCCAAGGGTCAGAAGAGTGGAAAGATGTGGTTTCGGAAATCCCAGGGATCTTCGCCTGACACACGTAGTGATTTTTCCTCCAGGGGCAGAGGAGGAAATAACAATAATAACATACACTGCCCTCGTGGCAGAGGGGGTCCACAGAACCAGGGCAGTAGAGAATCCTTCTCTGAAAAGCCCTTCCAACATCCCTGATTGGTTGCCTGACTGTCCGTCTCTGGAGGCATTCAGGGGAAGACTTTCATTGTACCCAAAAGCCTGGCTAAGCATAACGCAAGACAAATGGGTACATTCAGTAATATCCGGAGGATACAGAATTCCTTTTGTTCAGCCCCCTTTACCGTCATGCAAGTCCCTCCCAGATGTTCCACCCAATCTGAGGGACCAAGCAGTTATAGAAGTTTCAAAACTGATAGAAAAAAAGAGTCATCCAGGAAGTCCCGGCAGACCAACATGGATCTGGAACTTACTCAAGGTTCTTTTTGGTACCAAAAAAGACGGAATTAGAGACCTATTTTGGATCTCAGCAGACTGAACAAGGCTGTTCAAAGAACAAAGTTTCGGATGGTCATGCTACAGTCCATTCTACCCTTTCTGGGTCAGGACAATTGAATATGCTCTATAGATCTCCAGGATGCGTACTATCACATCAAAATGAACAGATGCTCCAGGAGGTTCCTTCGCTTCTGGCTGGGATCCAGTCATTACCAGTTCAGAGCTCTGCCCTTTGGTCTCACCACAGCCTCCAGGGTGTTCACCAAATGTATGCACTGGTCACGGCTCACCTGAGGCGTCAAGGATTCCAGGTGTTTCTCTATCTAGATGACTGGCTCCTTACTGCTACTACCAGGCATCAACTCCTTCAAGCCAGGGACTATACAATCTCAATTTGCTCCCAGCTAGGCATTACCATAAATTTCGAAAAATCTGCCTTGTTGCCCTGTCGATCTATTACTTATATAGGAGCAGACTTAGATACAAGGAGCATATCTGCAAAGCTGCCCTTGGACAGGGTGTCCACTATTCATCAGCAGGTTCATGTCCTCAGGCAGTGCAAAAGAGTGCAAGTCAGGTACGTCCTTCAGGTTCTATGGCAGCGGCAATTCTTCTGATACCCCTGGCCCGCTTCCACATGAGAATCCTGCAGTGGTTTCTGTTCACGCAGTGGTCCTTTCAACAGCTTCCCATGTCTCCCATGATCATCATCACAGAAGCATGCAAAAGACACCTTTCCTGGTGGATGGTCTCCCCACTAGTGATTCAGGGCAGACCCTTCATTCACCCTCCTCTGGTTGCTACAGTGACCAAGGACGCCTCCCTGATAGGGTGGGGAGGGCATTATCAGGGAAGGACAGTCCAGGGCACTTGGCAGGCTCACGAGTACCATCTGCATATAAATGTCCTGGAGATGAGAGCCGTGCTCCTAGTGTTGCAAGCTCTTCAGGACTCTCTTCCCTTGGGGACCATTGCAATTCAAACCGACAACATGTCAGTGGTGTGGTACATCAACAAGCAGGGGGAAACCAGGTCCTACCCCCTATGTCGAGAAGTCCTCAGACTCTGGCAGTGGGCGATTTCCTCCCAATGATTTCTGATTGCAACACACATCCCTGGGACCTCCAACGTCATAGCGGACAGGCTCAGCAGAGCTATTCTCATGCCTCACGAGTGGTCTCTGAATCAGGCAGTGGCGGATTGGATCTTCCACAAATGGGGTCAGCCTTGCTGCGACCTTTATCCACCCCCTTCAACAGCAAATGCAGCAGCTACTTCTACCTTCTTCCGCTTCCTGGTCACCCTCTCAGAGATGCTCTAGTCCATGATTGGCCTCAGGGACTTCTTTATGCCTTCCATCTGTTTCCCCTGATACCGAAACTCATTCAGAAAGCTATGTCGTTGGGTTACAAAATGATCCTCATTGCCCCTTACTGGCCTCGACAGATATGGTTCCCTTTTCTGCAGCATTACCTTCTCAAGTGGCCTTGGACTCTGGATCCGATTCCAGACCTACTGATTCATCAGTCAGGCGGGCTACATTAACCCCTTCAAACGCTCCAGCTCACAGCTTGGTTGCTCCACTTCCAACCTTAGCCAGGCTTCCCAGTATTTCCCCAGCCGTTCGCGACATTATTGTTTCCTCCCATAAGTCGGCCACTAGAAGGACTTACACTACTAAATGGAAATGTTTTGTTGTTGGGCAGAGGATAGAAATATAGATCCCTTCACAGCCCCTATCCATGAGATCTTGGAGTTCCTAACAGAACTCTTTAATTCGGGGTCCGCTTCTGCTACAATCAGGGTTCAATTAGCGGCCATTTCAAATTTTCATGTCGGTTTTTCTAATGCCAACATTGTGTCTCATAAGCTATGTAAAGCATTTCTAAGAGGGGCTACTCTCCTTAGACCCCCAGTGAGAGATCCCTCTCCTCCTTGGGACCTTAATTTGGTACTAACCTCATTAATTATGCCCCCTTTTGAACCAGCAGCTTCCTGCTCCATTAAGTTTCTATCTTGGAAGACTCTCTTTCTGGTAGCTATTACTTCAGCCAGACGTATCTCTGAACTTCAGGCACTGTCCGTCCGTCCTCCATACTTAGTATTTCATAAGGACAGGGTTGCTCTGAGGACTAATCCTTCGTTTCTTCCAAAGGTCTGCTCAGAAAACAATTTGAATCAGTCTATAGACCTACCTGTTTTTTCCCTAACCACACCAACAAGGCAGAATACAAGTTACATCAATTGGATGTTCATAGACAGTTGCGTTTCTATCTGCATAGGACAAAGGATATAAGGAAGTCTGACCAATTTTTCCTTTCCTATTCTCAGGGCAAACAGGGTCTCCCAGTTTCCAAAGTGACCTTATCCAGGTGGTTGTCTCATATCATTACCTTTATCTACCAACTAAGGAACAAAGACTTGCCAATCAAACCAAAAGGTCATTCTACCAGGGCTTTAACCACATCTGTAGCATTCCAGTCTAGGTTGCCCGTGGACTCTATCTGTGCCGCTGCTATGTGGGCAAATCCTCATACCTTTATTTCTCATTACAGGTTGGATGTGGTCTCCAGAGGTAGAGCTAGTTTTGGTTCCACTGTTCTGAAGAGTCTGTTCCAATGAGCCAGCCAGGACTGTAGGTGCTAGGGACGCTGTCCCAACCAGCAAGAACGAAGGCGAGATTGACAACTTAACTTAAAGAAGTTATGTACCTACCATAACGTTCCATGTTAGTTGTCTTCATCTCGCCTTCTTTCTTGCATCCCCCCCTCCATCCCCCTATCCTGTTGAACCGAGAGGAGTTCAATTTTTCACTGGCTGAGTGTTTGCTGGTTTGTTTCTTTTACTGACTTAGACAGTAGGACGGGTATGTTAACAATTTGTTTGGAGGGGTTTCTTCCTATAGCTATGTCTGGGTTAGCTATTTCAAATGAGATCTGGGTAGCTAGCGCTAAGCATCATGGGATAAGGAGTAGCCTCGAGCCAGTAAACAGCTCTCGAGCTATTGAAGATGGCCAAGTCGGAGCCGAGGATCGGCTCCGATCCCAACCAGCAAGAAAGAAGGTGAGATGAAGACAACTAACATGGAACGTTATGGTAGGTACATAACTTCTTTTTTGTATATCATGTGCTTCACACTCAGAAGTAAATTGTTCAAGTACATGCTGGAAATCACATTCGCCTGAGGCTAAGAGGACAACGAAACAACACAGATGTAGTCCATAAATCCCCAAACTGTATAATCCCATGTCCTTTGATGAATCTTGATGTCTACTACATTAAAATCACAATAAGTCATACACTCAGCTAGAATGAATATTGAGTGTGAATGAACCTTGTATAAGACGTAAATCATTGAAGCAATAGTGAGGAGTAAAAAGGTGAAGGAAGTTGTCTGGTTAATCAAGAGTTTTTTCATGCAGTGCTAGCAGGAGGTATCTGGATTTGACTGATGGATACTAACAAGCCAGTAAAGCAGAAGCTACAGCAGTTTCAAAGAGAAGGCTTGGTATGAGTGAGGCCATGGAAACTAGCTTCCAAATGGTTGCAAAGAATGACCAGGAAAACTGTCAGGTTACTTAGGAGGTGGAGGTAGAATATTGCCCAGGCTGTTGAGCAAGGATATAAAATTGCTCTTGGCTAGAGACAATGTCAGGATGAAAAAGGAGCACATTGAAGAACTTAGGAATGTTGTAGACTACTCTCCTTGGAGAGAGCAGTACCACTACTTTATTTTATTTTATTTACACTTTGTTGACCAGGTCTGTTCCAGTAGGCCAATGGTATATTTTCAGTGGAAACCCATGATGATATTCATAATGATTAGGATAAATTTTGCAAGGGCACTGGAGAATATCTCTTACTCTTTTCAGTAAATGCCAGAGGATCTTTTTACATCTCCCTAAGCTACCATCAACTCAGGCAGAAGAGGCATTGGTTTAATTTCCTATCCAAAGAATGGCACACACTGCTGTGTCACCATGTCAGTATTGGAAAATTACCCCAATTACCTAGTATGAAGATAGATCCTACAGCCTTATCATCTTCCAGAACCAATGTCAAGCATATTACCCACTGAGCTGCAGAAACTGATATATTGGTAGCAAATGGGTGAATTTCATTAGGTAATGTCACTGTGGGAATTTAACATTTATGCTGTGTCAAGGCTGAAGGAGTCATTGAAATTCTGACAACTGTTGAGGGTGATGGAGATTGCAGTGTATCACTGTTAATATGCTTTTTCAATGTTGTGTGTTTGGACAAAGTGTATAATAATTCCCATTTTCCAAAAGGGGGAAACAAGGATATGTTTCAGTTATGAAGGTATCATGTTCCTCAACCTCTCTGGGAAATACCAAGGTGCAATGAAGTCAACATCATGCAATACTCAAACACCTGACTCAGGAAGATGAACAGAAACTCTGCACTAGCCATGGATATCATTTTGTCCTTCCATAGTTATGGGAGGGGGCATTATAGTTTGCCAGCACTGTCTACCTGCATCTTATGGACTTAGTCATATGACAGTGTATCCCAAAATATCTTGTGAGAAGTCATACACCTGCACAGGGTCCAAAGATAGCTGTTGTGTGCCATTCAGTCACCCGTATTTGAGAAGTAAGAGTTATGGCCATATTATTTGTATTATCTTTGTATTAAGGTGATTGTATATGACAACACTTATTTTAAACTTATTAAAAAGAAAAAAAAATAATTGAAAAATCATAGAAAAACAAAAATTAGGTTCTAAATGTTTTGGTAACAAAATGGTGATTAAATCTGTTTGGGACATGGGAAGAGAATACTTGATCAGGCCTTATTTTAAGCATTGATAAAAATAGCCATGTCAGCATGTCTCACCTGCTTATTCCTTTGATACAAGATTGGCATTGTGTTTAAAGATTAGAACTGGTATCGAGCTACAGGCAGTGGTGCCCACAACATGTAGTCTCAGAGCTCTTCTGACATGAAATCTATTGCCAAGCATTTGGCATCTAATTTAGAAAGACTTAATTAAATTGGATAGTTCTTCTGAACTGTGTCCTGTTAATTCTCAATTTGTTTCAGATCTTGACATTATTCTATGCCCTGATAATTTTGTAACAGCTATAATAAAATTATAAATTAGGGCCATTCAAACTCTTTTATTCATAATTTTGCCTCTAATTATGTAACTTAAAAATGTAAATTTCTTCTGCTTAGGTTTTGCTTACCATTTAAAATGCAGGTAGCATGTCATTAGGGGGGAGGATGAAACTTTGTCTTTTGACAGGTTATTACATATCGGAAATGTTGACATATCCTGTTCTTACAGGTGAGGAGGGAGACAAGTCGCATATTCACAAATATTTAAATTGTAATCAGAATGTGGAGCATCTTACTTATTGCTCTCTGTTTTTAAGTTTACTTGAATGAAGTTATGTTTTATTTATACTGCACTGTACCTACAGGCATGCTGAAGGCACTTTGCAAATAAAGTATGAAGGTAAGAACCACACAAAGCATAGGAAAGGGCCTTTCTCAGAAGTGCTGGTCAGTAGGTAAACACCATGGACAGTTTTTCCTTAATAAATGTTACCCTGATCCTATGTACTTCATTTAAGTATGGAAAGCAAGCTTAAGTAATACAAAGTTAACATTTTAAATTACAGTTAAGCACAGGTGGCCAGCACCATTGTGTTCAGTCAAGTGCTAGTGTTTCCAATTAAATGAGGGAATTAACAGTTTCAAAATGCTGCCATCCTGTATAATTAATAAGAATGCAGTGCAAGCTTTGCAGACTGCACATCACTGTACCATCACAGCAGGCATCTGGATTGACTCCCTAACATAGAAAGTGAAAAGACGTATGGGGGAAGGGCACTGCTAAAGAACAAAACTTCATGCTCCCTCCCCATAGCTGCTTGTCTGAACTAACTCATATTCAGGTTTGAGCATTAGCAACACTCCCTCCCAACTGCTGCTTGTCTGAGCCCTTATTCGAGTTTGAGCATAAGCATTTGTCAAGCTTCAAGGTGCTTGAGTCCCTGGCATCAAGACAGAGGTTTTTGAGCACTTGTGACTGAGTCCCTGGCTTCGGGACAGAGGTTTTTGAGCACTTGGAACTTGAGCACCAATAATAAACCTATTTAAAATATATGATGTGGGAACAGTCTTTTCACTGAATGCTATTACTCTGCACCATTTTACATTTAACTTGAGATCATTTTCAGTATACCAGGTATGTGCACATTCAAAATTAAAAATTTTGATAATGAGAATTTGCCCTTTCCCCACTGTTGTGCAATTATATAGTTTGCATACATAATTATTAGGGAGTGTGGGGTCATAGCCCCCCACATGGAAATGTGCACATATGAAATGCAAGCGTGCTTGTGCGCGCGCGCACACACACACACACACACACACACACACACACACACACACACACACACACACACACACACACACACACATGCACATTTAGTCACAGATCAGCACACAACCGTACACTCATTGCATGTCCTTAGCAATCAGACTGTTTCTAAAATGATTATTTGTTTCTTGCCACAGGAGCAGCTCCAATGTCTTGTGTTCTACAGGCAGCTGATGACTAATCCCTACCCAGAGTGCTGTATCACAGCAGTGTTGTAGCTTCACCATACGCCTACATGATTGACATTAATATGCATTCATCCTCTTACAACCTCTGCCTAGATATAAATGGAAAAAATGAAGAGATTCACAAGTTGAGCTTTTTGCTCATTGTTTGGTGGGGAGGAGACCAGATAATTATTTGTCTCACACTGAACCTCTTCCATGTACCAATGCATTCCTCTCTTTGCTCTCACATTGATTTCTTCACAGCTTCACATGCAGTGAAATATGAAAATTGCTTAGAAATAAATCATGGAGAAATGAGATGTCATTCACTCAAAATCAAAATATGCCAGCAATGAAAACCACATAAATATATTTGACTTTCATGTTCTCATTTTCCACTTGGCCTGCTATCTACTACCACCTGTGCACTGCTTGCTTTTATTTCTATTGTAATCCCACAATGCATAGAAAAAAACAAAAAGCACTGAATGTAAATAACAATGAGCAATATGGAGTCTTAATCCTGATGCACTTGAACAATGTCATGTCCTGCAGGTGTAGTATGTGCAGAGAATACATAACAAGGACAACAAGCCCACTTTTGAATTAAAGTCTTAGAATTAAAAAAAAACAAAAAAACATCAAAGCAGAGAGTATGGTTACTTCACAGCAAAGTAAATTATTCAAGTAGGAGTTTGTCATTCATGCAGTTCTGTACTGCAGCTCATTTGCTAAATGCAATAATATCCTCCTGGGTGAACGGTGTAGGACAGTTTCCGACTATCCGTAGATCCAATGGTTTTCTACAACAGGTTTCATCTGCACTTCATATTTACCAGTCAAGCAAAAATTAACCCAACAAATATTATTGTTTGCTGAGAAAATGGACTTGCTGTTTGAAAGTACACTGCTAGCCATTTCACAGGAGTGTATTTTCTTGTAAGAAAATGGGCACTATTTGATTAATTTGAACTTTTCTTCATGTCATAATCACCATGTAGAATGGTGCTAATCTTCCTTCCTAATTAGTGGATCCCTTGACATATTACTTTAGATCATCATTGTTGTTCTGTTTAGCAATTTACAGGAACATCATGTGGGCATCTCAGTTTCTGCTGTGTCTCTCTAACCCCCCCCCCCACACACACACACACATGCATCACATCACAAATCCAAGTGCATTTTGGCATGCATATATAATAATTCATATACAGTCACAGAGTGGTGTATGCTGAATCTCTTTATCAAACAGCTATGTTTAATTATATTATATTATATTATATTTACTATTTGTTTGTGTCTTTCGGCTTTTCCCATTTAGGGGTCGCCATAGCGGAACTCCGGTCCGCTAATGATTGACAGTTGATTTTTACATACCGGCTTGCCAGGCCTGACGCACAACCTTCAACGAAGGTACGCCCATTCACTCATGTCTCCACGCAGAAGATGCTCTAGCTGAGAATCGAACCGGACAGACAGCGTCTTAAATAAATAATAAACAAATGCAAACACTAAGCCATCAATTAAATAATATAATATAATATAGAAAATATAATATTATATTATATTTACTATATTATATTATATTATTTAATTGATGGCTTAGTGTTTGCATTTGTTTATTATTTATTTTTCCTTTAGTTACATATACTTTGTAAAGTTTTATTGGTTAATTTTTTACCTGTTAGTAATCATGGTGTATCTGTCAACATTCTGTTATCATGGTATAAGTGGAATAAATGAGCATTTTCTGAAGCATAAGCTGTGTTTTTATTATGGCGTAAGGCAAGTGACCCTTTCTCACACAGGCTGTACTACCCAGTTGGAGTAGCAATACTTTTCCTGACTATGAGTCAGTCATTTTGACTTCAGAGATTCCAATGTAGCACATAGAACATTAACAATAAAAAAAACAAAAGTACCATTGCACAAACTACAGAAACCAAAATATATTAAAAGATAATTGCTGTCAAACTCTCAAAAACTCAACATAGCAACAATAAAATAGATCAAAGTTTCCTGTCTGTAATTTCTTGTTTACTGCATGGTCGCACCTGAAGAACTACAGGTGCAAGTTTTAGAATCTCTGTTAATAGTGATATTCTAAACATTAATTAATAAATTTTTATTTAGAATTTCATATAGCTCAAATCTTAAGCTAATACAGCTTCTTTTTTGAAAGTCCTGAGGAGACATTTGAGGTTCTGCTGCCCAGAAAATAAGTACAATGAGATAGTACATACTAATGCTGGTGCCCTGAGTGTCTGGTGTCTTAAAGATAACATGGATAATGGCATGATGCCAGAACTGGATATTTTATCTCATTCACTCCAGTCGTGCTCTGGAGAATTATATTCTAACATGCAATCATCACTGCATCCTGAGCTTTTTGACAAAATCAAGTTATGTCCTGCTATTTCAACCAAATGAACATATCTCTGGATCCATAAGGGTTATTAAAGAAAAAATAAATGGCAAATTGCTCAGCACAAATATATATTTACAGTAGTGGTGTTCATTAAGTTTTAGGTCTTAAACTATATTTTATAAGTCATAATATACACTGTAAATATTACTTTTGCAATATTTTGCAGATAACTTAAAATATCTCAATAACTAGTCCAGCTACACACATACTGTCAGCAGGATTTTGTTTGTCCACTTGTAATCATTCATATGAGGTGATAGGGTTTTGTCTGTGCTACTTTGTTGTTAAGATATTTAGAAAAAATATGAAAATTATGAGAGTATAAATAAACAGTATGTGAACAACTATTAATTTCTCTTTACCAGCATGAGATAGAAGTATAGGTGCAATTGTGTTGCCCATTTTGTAAGATTTAAGCTAAATTCTGTCAAAAGCTGGTATACAGCATATTTTAATGCAACTGTGAAAAGTCTATGCTAGATGTCTAGAGGTGTCAGTAGGATATAACTGCTGAAAAACCTGGAGGCATCACTACACTTTAATGCAAGGAAACAGAATGCCACCAATGTGACTAGCATACTAGCAAATGCTCATAATGATGAGAAAGTGTGCAATAGTGCCACTTAAGGCTTCTCCAAAATCCAGAATGTCTGATATTTTGGAATGACATTGCCTCAAATGAGATGGCAACTGATGAGACTTTAAAAAGTGACGACATTTAGTCTAACAGAACCATTTCACTTATTGTAATCATCAGCTGGAGCAGTATGGAAGTAAAGGTTTGCCCACTGTAGAATTGCAGCAAAGTTGGATAATGAACTCCTTGCACTGGGAGAAGCTGATGTCTGTGCAGTCACTGAAACTTGGTTCAGGGCTGCAGAAAGTACCCCTGCCTTACCAGGCTATACCTCATTCAACATATTCTGACCCCAAAATGAGGTTGGGAAGACTAAGGGTGGTGGCGTCTGTCTCTTCATTAAGGACAGACATACCTCCAGGCTGGTTTGCCAGCATGTTGCACTGGAACTACTCCAGGTACAAATGACAGTTGGCAAGATACCCATCCAAGTTATAGCTAGCTATAGACCCACCTCTATGACTCAGGACACCCACTCCTCTTACCTGGATCTACTTGACTCCATCAAGGTACCCCCTAACACCCTGATCCTTGGTGACTTCAACTACCCCACTGTAGACTGGGTGAACTATTGTTGCACTAATGCACTCTCCCAATGATTCCTTGACTTCATCAGTTCTAATGCATTAGACCAGCTTGTCTCATCCTCCACAAGGGGAGATAACATTGTGGACTTGGTTCGTACAAACATGGATGACTGATGCACCACTCCCATAGTATGTTCTTCCCTGGTGAGATCAGATCATCAGACTATCTCAATCAAAGTTTCTCTCCCACCCAACCCCCCCAGCGATAATCAAGCTAAATAACTTCTGAAAACCTGACTACAACCTCCTAAGGGAGGGTATCTGTGACTTCACATCACCACCTCCCTCAGAGGATGCAGACAACTATGCCAAACAGTATGCCAATGCAGTATATGATTATCTGTACAACTGCATAGACTCAGCCATACCCAATAGAACTAAAACCTGCTCCTCAAGGAAACAAAAACCTGTTTGGTGGACATCCTCTATCAACAGGCTTTACAACAAAAGGAAGAAACTGTTGTCCAAGGGTAAAAGGGAACAAATTCCAAATTGGGAAAAACTCCCTCCTTAGCCTCAACAAGCAAATTAGATCACTAGTGAAAACCTCCAAGGCAAATTATGAATTGAAACAAGCCTCCATAACAAAGGGAAACCATAAAGTCTTCTTCAGTTACTACAGGAACCTCCATGGCAAAGCCCAGGTTTGTTCCGAATTAGTACTTAACAGTATTACTTACACCGATCCTGTTGACTTAGCCAACCTGCTAGCAGATAGGTTCAGTGCAAACTTCACTCCTCTGTCCCCCCTAAAGGCCATTTCGACATCCCCAATACTTGTACCGCACCTCACATCTGCATAGATCAAGTGTTACAGACCCTATCCAAGGCAAAGAACACAGCTTCCATGGGATTTGATAATATCCCAGAATGTATTCTGCACCAGCTCCAGCAAGAACTGGCTTCTCCATTGAACACCCTATTCAACCACAGCCTAAGTACTGGCGTCATTCCTGCAGAGTGGAAAACTGCCATTGTCATCCCCTTGCACAAAGGTGATGCCACTGTTGACCCTGGAAACTATCGCCCCATTAGCTTGACAAGTCTGATCTGTAAAGCCATGAAGCGTATTATTATGGATCTAATAAACAAGGACATAGGCAATCTCTAAGCACTTGACCCCACCCAGTTTGGATTTGTCAAGGGTGGATCTTACCTGTTGACCCTGGTTGACTTCTTTGAGACTGTCACCAAGGCTCTGGATGAGGGAAAGTCAGTACGTACAGCTTACCTTGATTTGGCCAAGGCCTTTGACACAATCCCCCACTTGGGGATCATCAGAAAGTTAACACAGCTTGGCATAAATCCCTATCTCTTCAGGTGAGTGGCCAACTGGCTCACTGACAGGACCCTCAAAGTCTAAATAGGCACCTACACCTCTGATAGCAGACCTGTCACTAGTGGAGTTCCCAAGGGATCTGTCCTAGGACCCCTACTGTTTGGCATCTATTTCTCAGAGGTTCAGGCAAAGACAAAGGGCATGTGGCTGACCAAGTTTGCAGATGACTGTAAGTTGGGTGCTGTCATTGACTCCCCAAATGATGTTAACATACTGCAAATGGGTCTCATAGCAACTAATGACTGGTGCCAAAGTCATGGCCTCAAGCTAAATGCAAAAAATGTATCCTCATATCATTCGGCAAAAACATGACCCCTGTTGATTACCACATCAACGGCAACCCCCTAAGCACACAACCTGTGGTGAGAGACCTGGGCACTCAGGTTGATAACAACCTCACATTCGACCATTATGTAGTGGCAGTGGTCAATAAAGCCTTTTACTTGGTTCATCTCATAAGTAAAGGGATTGCATCCAGAAAAAAGGACGTTATTATCTCTCTATACTCCATCATTAGACCGATAATTGAGTTTAACACCCCGTTTGGGGTGTACCTCTCCAAACATCTTCACCAACTGTAAAGGCCACTAAAATACCTCACAAAGAGAATCCATGGCCTAGAGCACCTGTCCTATGCGTACAGGCTCAAATCAGTATCAGAAACTGAAACACACACCATAAAGTAGATGAACCACCAGAAATAATTTAATCCTGGTACCTCGGCATTTTGCCTTCAAGGGATATTTCCTTGTAAAACACCAGCATCTAGCATCACATTTAAGAAATTTCCCAATAAAAAATTATACAGTTTTCTTAATTAATTAATTAATTGACAAATACAAATACCATCACCCACAGACCAGTACCCCCCACATTTAAAATGACAGTGTACTCTATTATTACACTTCAACACTTTATAATAGATATATACAAAATTTAAAGAAGAAATAGATGAAATTAGAAAAGGACCCTCAAAAAAGGACCCTCAAAAAATGGCAGAAAAAAGTCAAACAATTCTTTAAGAAAAAATTCATACATATAAACAACATCCTTAAAATTTCATTGACACTTCCTGGTTTAATCCACCATAATGTGCCATAATTATAAATACATGTAGTTTCGAAATGGTTAAGTCTAGAATGGAATGTTCCCCTGTTATCTCAATTTGAGCCAAAACACTAATAAATGAATAAAGATCCATCACCCCCATAGACAGATGAAAAATGATTAGCCACTGGACTCTCTCTTTTGTTGTTTCTAATGTCCAAGAGATGTTCTCTAATTCTTATACTAACTCTCCTTTTTGTTTGCCCTATGTACCATTTTATATTATCACATCCACAACCCAATATGTACACTACCCCACAGGATTTACAATTAAACTTTCCCCTTGTTGAATAATTTCTACCATTGATTACTGTTCCTGACAATTTTTTTTTTATTTTTGAACAAAGATTACAATTTCCACAGGGAAAAGCCCCCTGTCGGACATTGATTTCTGAAAAAAATATTGGTCTATTTAATAATTCCTTCAAATTAAAAAATCTTCCATAAAAGAAAATTATTCTGCTAGGAAAAATGCTACCCAATAATTCATCAGAACTAATACTTGGCCAACGTTTTCTGACTATGTGTACAACTTTGTCAGAAAAAGCACTATATTTCATGACATAGAAAATGTTTTCCTTCTTTCTTCCTAAATTAATCACCCTTCTACTACCATTAGTCCTGTTGAAACTTTCATAGACCCTATTCCTAGCAAGCTCCAAAATCTCTCTGTCATATCCCCTGTTCAATAATCTTTGTTCCACCTCATCCAGAAATAACTCCTTGCAATGTACCTGAGATGTATTTACCCAAATACACCTAAATTCCTCATGGGATAGTGCCTGAGTCAAGTGTGGTGGATGCATGCTAGAAGCATGCAAAAAGCTGTTCACTGCAGTAGTTTTACGGAAGGGTTTATACTGAACTCTCTTGTCCTCATCAACAAAAAGACACAAATCCAAAAAATTGATGGTTTTATTATCCGTCTGAAAACGAAATCTTAAACCATGGGGGTTTAAATTAAGTACTGCATAAAATGCCAAGAACTCCTCAAAGGGTCCCTTACAAACAGAAATGAAATCATCAATAAACCATTTATACATGATTACATTCTTTTTAAAAAATTATGTCGAGTACATAAACGTTTGCTCAAAGTCACCCATATATAGAATTGCATATGAGGGGGCATACACTGCCCCCATAGCATTCCCCCTCTTCTGCAAATAGATTTTCTTGTCAAGCAAAAAATAATTATGACCCAAACAGAATTCCAACAATTCTATAATATATGAAGTGTGTGGCCCTTTTTCCAGTGTTTTTCCTACTGCTTCTAACCCCCATTGTGTTTCAATGTTGGTATAGAGGGCATTTACATCAAGACTAACCCAAAAATAGTTACTTTGCCATTCCAAATTCTTGATACATTTACATAAGTCCTGACTATTCCCAATATGAGATGAAACTCTGTTCATGTAGGGTTTTAACACATAATCCCAAAAAAAAAAAACATTATACATAAAAGAACCCCTCCCTGAGACAATAGGTCTCCCCGAGGGGTTCCCTCTATGTTTATGTATCTTCGGAAAGGCAAAGAATATGGGATTCTGGGGTTCTGTAATATATAAGTTCTTTACATCTGATTTGGTCAGAAAACCCAACCTCTCTCCTTTTTCTAATAATTCAAATAACATCCTATTATATTTTTTTACTGGATTCCTAGGTAAACTAATATAATCTTTAACCTGCCCCAGTAAATTATCCACCCTTTGGTTGTAATGGCTTTTGTTCATTAAAACCCAATTTCCACCTTTATCTGCCTCCTTAAAAAATAACATTATTCACCTGAGTCCGGAGTTCTTTTAAAGCCTGCCATTCCTCTTTACACAAGTTATAACTCGTGTTTGAAGCTTTTAAACTCTTTCTCAATGTTGAAAAATAATAACTTTTCAAAAATGCAGACCAACTGGCTTAATTTAGGTGGAAAAAAAGTATTACAAGAAAATGGCAGTGCTGGTATTTTAAAACGACCATACCCCATGTTAAAAGTATGCACTTCTTCATTTACATCGTCATCCTCTGCCACATTTTCAACAGAATCATCATCATAATCATACAAAGATAAATTTAACAAAGAATCATTTGTATTATCAATACAATCTACACTGTCTGAAAATGATAAATTATTGCCATCAACGTTAATCATCCTGTTAGAAAAAAACACTCTAAGATGTAGTTTATGGCAAAATCTATTAGCCTCAATTAAAACATTAGCTAATGATGGCGATCTGGTCGGCACAAATTTTGCGCCTTTTAACAGTACCTGAATAGCTTTGGAAGAAAGTTCCAAATCTGACAAATTAATAATGTCCAAACCATTCGGTTCACAGGGAAGAAAACATTCATCTGTTATATCTTCCCTTTCATTTAGCTCTCGCATTTCTTCTGTTTCTTCTGTTCGCTCCCTCCTTAGATGTCTGCTGTTGCCCCGATTGGTTGGCACGGTCAGATGACTCCTCTCCAGGGATACTCTCGAAAGAGACGCTCTTTTTTGAAGATAGCTCGGTGAAGAAACTCGCGTATGCTTTACTGGAACTCAGACTATTCTGTTGTCTCTTTGTAAACATCCCCCACCGTGGTTTCTGTTGTCGTTGGTAAATCTGCCTGGACTGAAAATCTTTAAGATCACGAGTCAGCTTTTTTTTCTTTCTGTCCATGACTTCACCTTCCACTTTGCTGACTTTAACTGAAATCTCTTTAAATTTGACATTCCATAACGTAGCTGGGAAGTCTTTTTTAATAGACCCCTCCAGAACTGAAATGTCATTCCGTAACCTTTCGCTGGTCCTAAGGTTATGTTTAATCAAGATTTTAAGCCAGCCTAGAGTGCATTCAAGAGACACGCATCTCCACTCTTCAAGTAGATCCTGCTCATCTTTACAGAATTCTACTGCCGGCAAACGATCTACCCTTAAACCACGAGGGGTAATTTTTAAACTAACATATTGTTCCAGCAATTTGGTATAAAATAAACTCACTTCTTTCAGCCAAAGTCTCTCCAGTTGTTCAAATTGCCCCAATCAGTATCACTCTACTTGGTATTGTGCAGATTGCTCAGGGGTAATCTGTGTCTCGCCTACAAGGTAATCTTGGACCCTGCCCTACTGGAGATGCTCTATATCCATAAGTCTAACTCCTCATTCATTACCTGCTCAAAAGGCCTGAATCTAATATGCGACATCAACAAAACCTGCTAGAGAGACAGGTTTGTCTCCCAGAGGCTGCCCCGCCTCTGGAATAGACTTCCCATACACGTCAGACAGAGCACCTCACTGACCCTCTTCAAGTGCAACCTTGATGAGTGGATGGGAAACCACAAATGTATCCCAGGGGTTCCATCTGTGTGCCTCACTGACAGGGGCGACAGGTGCTGATTGAGGTTTCTTTTTTGGGATAAACTCTTGTCTAGGCTTGGAAGGGCCCCAGGGCCATTTACCTAGTAACTCCCTATGATGCTATGATTCTATGAAGTTCAAGTTAACACCTTACTTTAAGCTGTGGGCAGAGATGTTGAGTCTACTGCTGCTGCATTCACATTTGCTGAAGGGCAGGCCTTAATGTCTGAGACATTGAAAGGAAGGACAGACAAAGCATTTTTCAATTCATGAGGGGGCATGCATCCATAAATATCTTCAAAAAGGGTGCAAGGTTCTTGAACCAGTTGTGAGATTTTGGTGTTAACTGGCTGAATACTGTTTGCTTGATGGCACTGAAGATGAACAAATAAGGGGCAGGATTGACATAAGCATTGCAAGCTGTGAAGTTTCACAAAAGTTGAAGGTGCTGAATGTAACATTAGAAAAGGGTATTGCTCATGAAATTAATCAGTTATAAGGCAAAGCAAAGGTGTAAGAGTAGTAAGAATGGGAATAAAATTGAGCAGAAACCATGCAATAAGCATGGAAAGAAGCATGGGGAGGCTAGTGCACAAAAACAAGTGATAACAAGGAGAAATGCAAACAATGGTAGTGTTCTAGATGTAACCATATGCATAATCAAATAGGGCAGTGTTTGCCATGAAGCAGAAAGTACCAAAATAAAACAAAATTAGACAGTAGACTGTTGTTTGTAATGATAAGGTGGTCGCAGAGTTAGCAGCAGAGGCTAGTGTCACATGGTATATACAGAAGCATCTCAAAATGTCCACAACTGGTCATAGCAGAAACAGAATTTTGCATTCCTGACAAGAAACTCAGATGCAAAAGAAAATTCCTAGCCATGACTGAGTGGAAAGAGTACAAATATGAGTTTTGGATCTGTGTATTCTTGAGTTTTTATGTGACTAATCTGATAAGTTCAGACAATACGTATAAATTGGGTTTAATTTCCAGAACTAAAAAAAGAAGTGCTGATGTGTTTGGTGATGCTGAACAACTCAGATGTAAGCCAATATCATTTTTTTCTTGAAACCAGGTGCAGTTTCTTATTCTTTCACTAAACTATGAAGATAACTTTCACCATTCTAAGGTGAATGCCAAGTTAAAATGAAGTGGTCATCATCAACCTCCTTTTTTCCTACTTCTACATGGAGTCTGGGTGCCACATTAGCTGTAGCCATCTCTCTTGATTCAGAGCCACTCTCCTACCTTCTTCAACAGTCATATCTGTCTGTCGTAGGGTTCTCTTGTGTAAGCTATCCATCTCTTGGCTGGGTCTCCTTATTTCTCCTTGCCTTCTTCCTTTATCTCCCAAATCATCTTCTGCTTTCCTGAACATGTAACTGAATCACCTTAATGTGTTCTCTTTGATGTTCTCTGTAATTAAAGCTATTTTGTTTTCTGCTATGATGTCTCATTCCTTCATCTGTCACACAGTAGCCACATCCTGCTATTTATCTGTTTACCTAGCTTGTGTCTATTATTCTATCTTTATCCTTTTTTTTCAGCATTCCTTCCATTGTTCTCCACCCAACCCCTACAGATGGCTGGCTTGATCCAATCTGGGGCTGAGTCTGAAAATAGTCCATGCAGATCTGTGCTTTACCCCAGAAAACAAATACAAATAAACAAATATACAAATAAATAAATAAAATAAACCCCTGTCTTCCCTCCCATTAGTACCGCATGTGTTCTTCACCATGTGATCCCAGGTACATTTCTAGAATGGGTAGGCCTCCCATTTCTCTCAATGAACAGTCTGTTGCAGCTGTTACATCACAGATCTGGAGAACCATGACTCATATAGGGAGATATATACTTCTCAAATTCTTAGTGGAAGAAATCTGGATAAAGTCAAAAAGCAATGAGAGAGCAAAGACCCAGAAAGCAGGGACATATTATAAATACTGCTCTTATAAACTTAAACAGTTGCTAGAGTAACAGATTTTGGGTTAGCATGCATTTTCTTAAGGATATGAAGTCTAAAACCCAAATGTGTGTAATTTCTTAGTGACTTCAGACCTCATTGATTTTCCAGAAAACCACATTTTTTCCAGGTGCACACCAACGAATGAGGGAAAATCTGGACATTCTGCAAAAATCTGGACAGTTGACAGGTATGAAGAGATGTTAGTGAGAGCTGGAGTGAGAGCTGGATCCTTCATACTGTGTCATTTTGTTGGTGTTTGATTTTAATTTCTCCGGTGCAGCGGTAGTATTGTCACCTCACAGCAAGAGGTTCTCCCGTTTGATTCTTGGCTGGAGCACCTTCTGTGTGGAGTCTTGCATGTCCTCCCCGCGGTCGAGTGGCATTCGCAAGACATGCATGAATGGGTGTGCCTTCGTTGAATGTTGGGTGTCGGGCTGGCACCTTGGCACCGTAAAAATTGACTGCCAATCATTAGCAGACAGGAATTCCACTGTGGCGACCCCTAACTGGGAAAAGCCAAAAGAAAAACAACAACACATGGAAAACAGTACAACAGGATGGACTGTCCGAAGGTGTGATTTTAGGCATGGATAACACCTTAAACTGTAATATTAGTTAAGGCATTTTGTAACTCTTGGTTTTGCTCTCATCTGCTCATCTAAGAATTTATCACTTAACCATAGCAAGATATGCAAACTTCAAATCTAACTTCACAACTCTCAGTTTACCTGTGTGTGTGTGTGTGTGTGTGTGTGTGTGTGTGTGTGTGTGTGTGTGTGTCTGTGTGTGCGTGTGTATATACATATATATATATATATATATATATATATATATATATATATATATATATAAAATCTGTGTGTATGTGTGTGTGTGTGTGTGTTAACTTATATGGCAATATAGAATTAATTTTCCACCATTCATTGCTTTCATTTCACTGCATAAAGCACAGGTCTGAAACATACCTCTCAACCTCTTAGAGCAAGAAATCTGGACAAACCCATTAATAAAAGTGTAACAAAGGGCCAAAAATAGGGACAATTTTTAAATATTGATCTTACAAGCTTAGAAAGTTGATAGAATAACAGGTTTTGCAGTAGTATGGATTTTCTGAAGGGTATGACATCTGGAACTGAAATGCCTGTCATTATTTTATAACTTCAATCTTTAATGATTTGCCACTGATTTGCCAGAAAACCACAGTTTTGTGAAAAAAAAAACGACCAACAATCTGAGGCAAAAATCTGGACATTCTGTGAAAATCTGTACAGTTGAGAGGAATGGAGAAATCTTTGTCTTTCACTGAGCATGGCAAAGCTGCATTTGCAAATTTAATCATGCCTTTACTGAAGTCATCTTGCAACATATTTCAGTTGCTCCTCATCAAGTGATCCCAGATATATGATATACAAGTATGATAACTATCTGAACAATTTTCAAATAAGTAATACTTTCTCAAGCTTAAATAACAGAACCTAAGTAGTCCGGTGAAGTTTAATATCTCGCCATTCTCTTCAATCTCAATTATACTTGGTGCAGACCGTCCTTGCATTTGTCTATGGCCTTAACTCGGACAGCCTTCCTTCAGGCTCCCTGGCTTCTCTCATCTTGGATATGTTGTTGCTTGGGTGTAAGGTTTTCATCTGTATAACTTTCTTGGATGGGTCCTTACCTGGGTATCAGGCATCTACATCCATAATGTCTATGGAACAGGTTCACACATGGATCCTTCTGTTTCCTTTGCAGTGAAAGGCAAATAACTCTGCTGTGACCAGCTAACATTCTCTTTTTATATCATTACTTTGGCTCCACCTGTAAGCCATTTCGTTCCACAGAAGGTCATCCACTCCCCATTTCTCCACCTATAGATCATTTTATTGAATAACAGATCTTCTAATTGCAATATATCACTGTATATACACTTCTGTGCACAGTACCCAGTGCAATGAATGAGCATCATTTGTCAAACACTCATGCATGTCAGAAATAAATAAAGGTGTTTATTTATTGAAATTTAATTACCAAATCTTATTCACACAGGTGATTAGGCAAAAAAGTCTAATAATGCAGCATAGTACCAGGATTTAAAACTGAAGGTTCTTACATGATAAGAAATGCATACAGTATTCTTCTAAAGTGTCAGTTTAAATATTGCACAGGCCTTGTCTGTTTTGTGATTTTGTTAAGCATTATTTGGTGAGTGCTTACTTTTCTTTTGAGTTTAGTTCTAATTTTGAAGCAGTCCTTTTATGAAGTAGCTCATTACCATAATTTGTGTGGAGTCCAAGTACATGTCTCTGATCATATAAAGATAATATACTGTATAATACATGATAGGGCATATAGCTAGCAGATACCAGTCATCATGTGCTATTCTAGGGCAGCTAGAATGATCAACTACTTACGTGATGTGTAAACTACTGTGCACATGCTTACAGGTATTTCATAGCACTAGGGCTATGCTAAGCTATGGATGAAATTTGACATTTCCTATAGCAAGTTTAGTTCAAGGCTCATCTTTGCTAACTGATGTGCTACCAATTTAGTGCTGTCTCACCAAATGAATGTCTGCATTGACATTCTGGACGTTGCAATTACACTTCATAATTGTCAACCATCCTTAATTATTATTGGCTGTCAATCATTCTAACTTCCACTAATTGTAGTTCAGCAGTTGGTATGTAATTTTATTGCTGGTCATTGCTGAATGATAACCATAGCTCTCAAATGTCCAGAATTTTGCAGAAGGTCCGTATTTGTGCCTCATATTTTTGGGCTGTCCCTCTTAAAATTTGTGGCTTTCTGAAATGTCTGAGGAACGCAGTCATTAAGTAATGCCAGACATCTAAGTTTCACCCTTCATATACTTCAGAAAATGCATGCTAATGCAAAACACTGTTATTTTAGCAACTTTCTATGTTTATAAGAACAACATTTAGAATCTGTTAGTGATGTTCAGCCTTTGCCCCCCATTATTTTCAGCTTTGTCTGGAATACTAATGGTAAGAGGTTGAAAGGTATAATGGTAATTAATCTGTTTCAGACTGTGCAGTTTTTAGCGATATATATGTTTTAACACATGAGAGGCAAATATCAGGAGGTACAATGTTTGTCGTATATAGTGCCACCATATTAAGTTAAAATCCTAGAAGATGGTAACATTTTATGTTCAAAATGTAAGTTGCTGTTTGTTTGTTTGATGTAAGGCTGCAAAACCCATCTGAGTTTGAGATGGAAACCTTAAGGAACATCAGAAATCTTTCAGTGGACAATATTATGGAAGATTAGTAAAGTAAAAGTTAAAAAATAGAAGTTGAAGTTATTGAGTGCCTGCAAAGTGAAGGATTTGGTGTGGAAGGTCTAACACAGGTTACATCACAGCATGATGGAACGAGTTACCAAAGTAAGGATAAACAGGAAGATCTGGAGACATCTGAAGAAGAAATATGGACACAGGAAAGAAAAAAAAAAGATTTAATATGGTGTAATGTCTATGCAAAGGAGAAAGCAAAACTAATCATTACAAAAAGAGCAGCACCAAAGATATTTGAAGAGATATACAGGCAAAGGAATCCTGACATGGAAATCTTTACAATGCAAAAAATAAGAAGACAAAGAGGAAAAGTAGAAAAGGAGATTAGTAATGGAGAAGTTAAAGAAATAGAAACTGAGGTTATGGAGCACTTGCGATGTGAAGGATTCAGTGTAGAAAATCTAATTCAAAAAGCACCACAACAGGATAGAGCAATGGACATCCAAAATTAAGGGGAAATTAGTAGAACAGGAAGCAATTGGTCAGGTACCATATGAAGATATTTTGGAGCCTTCCACAGGAAACTAGTATTTAATTAATTAATTTATTTATTTTATTTTACATTTGTTAACCGGGTTTGTCCAGCTGAGCATTAGCTCGTTTTCAGTGGAGACCCATATTAACATTTTACATACAGTCAGCAAGAAATATTGCATTGGCAGCTAAAACAATTAGTGAGAGAAATAACATTTTACAATAAAATTTTACAGAAAACAATTGGGTACAGATGTTACAGATCAAACTGAAAAAGCATTTACAATAAATCATACAGAAAAGCAGTAGAGTGCAAAGTATAAATGTTCACTTGAAGCTGGACAGCAAGGGAAGGAAAAGGAAACTATGGAAACTCTGACACAGTCAATGTTGAAGAGTGATAGGCCAGTGAGTTCCAATATGACAGAGCAAAGAATGCCACAGGATGAAACTGAAGAGAATGTGTCACAAAAAGATATTATAGAACTTTCTGTAGAATGCCCGCAGCAAAAATATGCCCTCAGTTTAAAAGAAAATGACCTAAGAGAAGAGTTGCTTGATTTGATAGAGATAGATAGACATATTAAGTTCAATGAAAGATATAGACTGCAGAAGGCGGATAAAACCCAAAAAGTCAGAAGTTTGATAAAACAAATGAGCACAGTAATTAGGACTGTACATAGAGATCCATGCGATATAACAGAGTAAACAGGATATAGTACTGTGCAGCTAAATTAATAACTGATGAAGTTCTACCACAACAACACAGGGTAGTGAGGGAAAAGAAGGGGAGAAATCAAATACCATCATGGAACTATCGAACAGAGAAAACTATAAAGCAATTAAGACAAGAAGTGTCACTGTATGAAGAATATAGAAGAGGGAACAGATCAACAAAAATGCTGAGAAAAAAAGACGTGGTAAAAGCAATGCGCAGTATTAGTAAAAATTGGATCTGTCATGCAGTATTACAAATAAACTAAAAATCTCAGCGCAGGTGGAAAATCTTAGAAGATACACAGATAAATATAAAGGAAAAGTACAAAATAAGCAACTTATTGATGTCCCAAAAAAAGTTTTATAGAGAATTGGGAAACAAGGTAAAATGAACTGAAAGACCAGCAAAAAAAAAGAAATAGATATATTTTGGAGAAGTATTTATGAAGATCCTGTGGAACATAACAAAGATGCTAAATGGATAGAAGAAGTAAAAGAAAATATAAGAAGTTTAAAGGTACAGGATATGAAATGGGATGAAGTAACAGCCAGAGAGATTGTAACAAAGTTAAGAAAAGCCTCTAATTGGAAAACCCCAGGCCCAGATGCAGTACCAAACTTCTGGTTAAAAGGATTAACATCTTTGCATGAAGATTTAGCCATGAGTAAGAACTGTTTATATGCAAGCCCAAACAGAGGGTCTATATTACATATCCGAACATTTAAATGTTCGAATCGCTAAAGATCGACCTTTAGCGATCAACTATTCAAATGTTCGAATATGTAAGAAAACAATAAAAAAAAAAAAGAAAAAGGAAAGGGTTTATGCAGGGGGCAAGCCCCCTGCACTCCCCCGCTACTTAAATATACCAACTCTGAGATCGCACTTCAGTGCACTACAGTGCGGAAATGGGAAATTTCCCATTCCCTACACTGTAGCGCGATCTTGGAGTTAGTATATTTAAGTACTGGGGGGTGTGGGGGGTGAAGGAGGGCTTTCCCCCCTGCTTACACCCTTTTGTTTTGTTTTTTTTTAATTTTATTCATATTTGAACATTTAAATGTTCGATCGCTAAAGGTTGATCTTTAACGATTCAAACATTTAAGCATTCGGATATGTAATATAGATCCCAAACAGACACAAACCTGGCTAACAGCAGGAAAAACAATGCTCCTACTTAAGAGTGTACCTGCAAGCTACCCTAATAATTATAGACAAATATCTTGCCTTCCAACGATGTATAAACTATGCACTGGAATTGATGGTGACAGAGTTTATAGTCATTTAGAAGAAAACTCAATTATGGCAATAGAAGGGCAATAAAAGAAAATCATATGGAACAAAGGATCATTTGTTGTTATATAAAGTCATGGTGGAGAATTGTAAAAAGGGGAATAATCTAAGTATGGCATTGACTGACTACAAAAAAGCATTTGATAATATCCTACATTCATGGATAAAAGAGTGCTTAAAAATGTCTAAGATGCACCCTATACTGATTGACTATATTACAGGGACCATGAAACAGGGGAAAAGCACTTTGCAATTAAGCCATGATAAAGGACAAATTATTATCCCAGAGATAAAAATTCAAAGGTGGGTATTCCAGGGTGACTCTTTGTTATCATTACTATTCTGTCTTGCCCTTAACCAATTAAGCTGTCTACTTAACAGCTTAGGCCATGAATAGAATTTGGCTCTTAGAAAACAACAAAGTGTAAAGCCTTCCCATCTTCTATTTGTTGATGATTTAAAACTGTACAGCTCATCAGATGAGGAACTGAAAGCACAACTGCAGGTTGTTAAAATTTTTTCAGATGATATAAGAATGTCATTAGGTCTTGATAAATATGCAAAAGCAACCTTTAAAGCAGCAAAACTGAAGCACCAAGAAAATATCAGTCTGGGACAAAAATGTGATATAAAAGAACTTGAGCAAGAGGGAGTGTATAAAGATTTGGGAACTCATGAAGGATCAACAATAAAACATGAACGAATGTGAATAAAACTTAGTAAGGAATACTTTAGAAGACTTAAATTAATCCTGAAAACAGCATTGACATCTAGGAACAAAATTCAAGCTGTAAACCAATTTGCTCTTCCTGTCGTAACTTACAGTTTTGGAGTGATTGACTGGCCCCAAAACGTGTTGGGCAGATTAGACAGAAAAACAAGAAGGATGCTTCATGCTCACCAAATGATTTATAAAAGGTCAGTGCATACCAAGGTTATATATTCCCAATTTCAAAGGCGGGATGGGTCTCCTTGAAACTGATTACATGTATAGATCTGCAATCATGGGACTGCGTTCATATCTGCTGACCTCACAAGACTCAAATGTAGTGAATTTTTTGAAACATGAGAAGAATAAATCTAAGATGACTTCTTTGCTTAATTTAGCTGAAGCATATCAGCGTCAAGCAGGAATGGAAATCACACCAGAAATAGATAAAAATCAGGCAGCAACTAAATGTGCCAAAAAAAAACAAAAGAACAAATATAAGGTGAATGACCAGATGAGAAGGCAAGAAATGTGGAAAATGCATAAATATAGTTGCATGTATAGAAAACATCTGGAAGAACCCCATGTTGATCAGGATCGAATGCTGGAATGGTTAAGGAGAGGTGAATTCAAACCAAGAGATGAACGGTTAATATTGGTAGCCCAAGATAGTGGGCTACGTACATCCTGGTTTATAAAGTCCGTTGAACATGTGGGAGAAACAGACAAATGTAGGTTTTGTAAAACAGAATTGGAAACAGTTACACACCTTGTTGCTGGTTGTGACATACTAACAGCAGAAGGACTGTAAACTGAAAGGCATAATAATGTGGCAAGACTGTTGCACTGGGGATTGTACAAACATTATGGTATTGAAGTAGCTGAAAAACACTGGAAACATGAGCCACATTGCATCATGGAAAATGATGAAGTCTACATCATATGGGATCATCCATTACCAACAGCTCAAAAGACAGATGCTAGAAAACTGGATATAGTGGTCCATGAAAAGAAGACAAAAGTAGCATTGCTCATTGAAATTGCCACATCCAGTAACTACAATGTCTTGCATATAGAGAGACACAAAGTTATAAAATATCAGGATTTGCAGGCAGAAATGAGAGCAATGTAGAAGAAAGATGCCCAGACAGTTCCAATAGTAGTAAGAGCAATGGGTCTTGTATTTAGATATGTTACCAGTACATGTAACCCCATTCGAATTGCAGGAGTCATTACTGGGCACACTGCGTGTGTTGCGAAGAGCACTTCTAGCTGACATCAAGGATTGAAACAATACTAATTTCATGAACTTTAATCACACTTTGACCTAGGAATGGGGTCCATTCCTGTCATGGTATTAGAAACCCAAAAGATTTGGAGAAATTAAAAAAAGAGAGAGACAATATTTATGCAAAGGAGAAAGCCAAATTAATCAACACAAAAAGGCAGCCTCAAAGATATCCAAAAAGAAATACAGGCAAAGGCATCCAGACATGGAAAACGTCATAATAAAAAATGAGATCACAAAGAGGGAAGTTGAACAGAAGGTTAGTAAAATAGAAGTTAAAAAACAGAAGTTGAATTTATGTAATACTTGCAAAGTGAAGAATTAAGTGTAGGAAGTGTAACACAAGTTACATCACAGCATGATGGAATGAGTCCTAAACGTAAGGAGAAACAGGAGGATCAGGAGACATCTGAAGAAGAAATATGGAGATGGAAAGAAAGAGATTTAATATGGTGTAATATTTATGCAAAGGAGAAAGTAAAACTAGTCAATACAAAAAGAGCAGCACCAAAGATATTTGAAGAGAAATACAAGCAAAGGCATTAGGACATGGAAACTTTTACAATCAAAAAATAAGAAAACAAAGAGGAAAAGTAGAAAAGAGGATTAGTAATGGAGAACTTAAAGAAATAGAAATTGAGGTTATGGAGTACCTGTAAAGTGAAGGATTTATTTTAGAAAATCTAACTCAGAAAAACAACACAGCAGGATAGAGCAATGGATCCCCAGATTAAGAAGAAACCAGTGGAGTGAGAATCATTTGATCAGTTGCCATATGAAGGTACTTTGGAGCCTTCCATAGGAAACCAGTATAAATGTTCAGTTGGAGTTGCACAGCAAGGAGAGGAACAGGAACCTGTGGCAACTCTGACGTAGTCAATGTTGTAGAGTAATAGGCCACTGAGTTCCCATATGAAAGAGCAACAGATGACACAGCATGAAGCTGAAGAGAATGTGGCACAGGAAGATGCTTTGTAACTTTTTATAGTATGTTCATAAGAAATGGAGAACAAAGAATGTGGCCTCATTTTAGTAGAAAATTATCTAAAAGAAGAGTTGCTTGATTTAATAGAGATGGATAGACATATTAAGATTACTAGACTACAGAAAGTAAATACAACCCAAAAAGTTAGAAGTTTGATAAAACAGATGAACACAGTAATTAGAACTATCCATAGAGATTCATGTGATATAACAGAAGTAAATAGGATATAGTACTGCTTAGCTAAATTAATAACAGATAAAGCCTTACCACAAAAAGGCAGGGTGTTAAGGCAAAGGAAGGGGAAAAATTGAATTCCATCATGAAAGTATCGAAAAGAAAAAACTATAAAGCAATTAAGACAAGAAGTGTTACTGTTAAAAGAGTATGGAAGTGGAAACAGATCAACAAAAATACTCAGAAAGATAGATGTGATAAAAGGAATGCCCTGTATCAGAATAGATCATGATCTATCGTGCACCATCATAAATAATAAACTAAAAATGTCAGCACATGGAGGAAAAACTTAGAGGATATGCAGATAAATATAATGGAAAAGTATAAAATAAGCAATTTATTCATGACTGAAAAAAGTTTTATAGAGAATTAAGGAATTGAAACGTCACCAAAAAAAAAAAAAAAAGAAGAAGAAATAGATATATTTTGGAGAAATACCTATGAAGATCCTGTGGAACATAACAAAGATACTAAATGGATAGAAGTAAAATAAAGAATAAGAAGTTCAAATGTACAGGATATGAATGGGATGAAGTATTGGTCAGAGAAGTTGAAACAAAAGAAAAGCTCCTAATTGGAAAACCTCAAGCCCAGATGCAGTACCTAACTTTTGGCTAAAAGTATTAGCATCTTTACAAGAAGATTTAGCCATGAGTAAGAAGTATTTATATGCACACCCTGAACAGACACCAGCCTGATTAACAACAGGAAAAACAATACTCCTAGTTAAGAGTGAACCTGCAAGCTATCCTAAAAACTATAGACCAATAACTTGCCTTCCGATCACATACAAACTGTACACTGGAATTGATGGCAGTAGAGTTTATAGTCATTTAGAAGAAAACTCAATCATGCCAACAGAAAAAAAAAGGTAATAAAAGAACATGGAACAAAGGACCATTTATTGTTAAATAAAGTCATAATGGAGAACTATAAAAAGCGGAAGAATCTAAGTATGGCTGGGATAAATTACAAAAAAGTATTTGACAGTATCCCATATTCGTGGATAAAACAGTGCTTAAAAATGTATAAGATACACCTTACAGAGATCGATTACATTACAGCGACCATGAAACAGTGGCAAACCACTTTGCAGTTAAGCCATGATAAAGGACAAATTATTATTCCAGGGATAAAAAATTCAAAGGGGGATATTGCAGAGTGACTCTGTGTCACAGCTGCTATTTTGTCTAGCCTTTAACCCATTAAGTTGTCTACTTAACAGACAGAAAACAACAAAGCATAAAGACGTCTCTTCTTTTTGTAGATGATTTAAACTGTATAGTTCATTAGATGAGGAACTAAAAGCACAACTGCAAGTGGTCAAAACTTTTTCAGATGATATAAGAATGTCATTTGATCTTGATAAATGTGCAAAAGCAACCTTTAAAGCAGAAAAGCTGCAGCACCAAGAAAACATAATTTTGGGACAAGAATGTGATATAAAAGAACTTGAGCAAGAAGGAGTGTATAAATATTTGAGATTTAATCAAGGATCAAGTATAAAACATGAATAAATGCAAATAAAGCTTAATAGGAAATATTTTAGAAGACTAAAATTAATACTCATAACAATATTGACATCTAGGAGCAAAGTCCAAGCTATACGCCAATGTGTTCTTCATGTTCTAACTTACAGTTTTGGAGTGATTAACTGACCCCCAACAGGTGATGGAAAGGTTTGACAGGAAAACAAGAAGGATGCTTCATGCTCATCAAATAATTTACAAAAATCAGTGCATACCAAGATTATATATTCCCCATTCTGAAGGAGGTATGGGCTTCCTCGAAATTGATTACGTATATAGATTTGTAATTGTGGGACTGCATACATATCTGCTGACCTCACAAGACCCAACCATAGTAAAAGTTTTGAAACATGAGAAGAACAAGCCTAAGATGACTTCCCTGCTTAGTTTAGCAGAAGCATATTGGTGTTAAGTTGGAATGGACATCAAACCAGAAGCCGATAAAAATCAGGCAGCAACTGAATGTGTCAAAAACAAAAGAAAGAATAAAAGGTGAAGGATCAGATGAGAAAGCAAGACATGTGGAAACTGCATAAATATAGTTGCAAGTGTAGAAAACTCATGGAACAACCTCATGTTGATCAGGAATGAATGCAGGAATAGTTAAGGCGAGATGAATTTAAACCAAAACATGAAAGATTAATATTGGCAGCCCAAGATAGTGGACTACATACATGTTGATTTACAAAGTCTATTGAACATGTGGAAGAAACAGACAAATGTAGGTTTTGTAAAACAGAATTGGAAACAGTTACACATCTTGTTGCTGGTTGTGATATACTAACGGCAGAAGGAGTGTAAAATGAAATGCATAATAACGTGGCAAGACTTGCATTGGGGATTGTGCAAATATTATAATATTGAAGTAGCTGAAAAAAAACATGAGCCGCAGAACATCATAGAAAATGATGACGTTTTTATCACATTGGATCACTCATTACCAACAGTTCAAAAAATAGATGCAAGAAAACAAGATATAGTAGGTCATGACAAGAAGACCAAAGTAGCACTGTTCATTGAAATTGCTACACCTAGTGACTACAGAGTCTTGCGTACAGAGTGACACATAGTCATTAAATACCAAGATTTACAGGCACAAATTTGGGCAATTTGGAAGATGGATACCCAGACAATTCTAGTAGTAGTAGGAGCAATGGGTCTTATAAAAAATAATTTACAGTCATACTTAGATATGTTACCGAAACATGTAAATCCATATGACTTGCAGAAGGAGTCATTACTGGGCACATTGTGAGTGCTGCGAAGAGCACTTCTGGCTAACATAAAAAATTTAAACATTACTAATTTCATGAACTTTAATCGTACTTTGACTTAAGAATGGGGTCCATGTTATTAGAAACCCAACTTGGAGAAATTAAAAAAGTGAGAAGACATTACTTCCTAGCACATTTGCCTAGAAGGAGCTTATAGTCAATGCTGATGATTATAATATTGAAAAATGAGCTGCTGTATTGGAAATGCTTTGCTTGACTTAGATCAGACAACTGTGAATTTGTTATGCAGCCATAATGAGGGTGCTTTCTTATCTGCAAGTCTCCACAAGAAGGCTGTGTAAATAGATCTGCAACCTGTTATCAAAGTATATTTGTGTAAAAGAAGGCCTTTTGTACCTATTCTGCTCGAACTAGTTTGGAAAATGCAAATGTCTGTGAGTGTCGTGAGGTTGCTATCCGACTTACAAACCTATTTTCTTGGCTCCACTAATGTTGCCTAAATTTAAATGGTGCATGACAGGCCAGAGAACTGTTACCTCTGTTGGATGCCAAATGATTTTGCTCTCACTACCAATAGAAACAATTCATAACTTTTATGCATGCAGTGTTGTAACTCAGATGTAAAGGTTTCTTGTAAATATATAATGAAGAAAAGTTGCAGTTTATTAAATGTCAAAATGTGTGCCTAGTTTATGGGGTTTTCAATACTGATGGCATTAAAAAAATATGGGGTGGAATTCATAGTCCTGGACTAAGCATTGTTGTCGTGGTGATCCTTGAAGACCATTGCTATGAGGTTATGCAAATCACAGATTGTGAGCATGACTACAGTAATGTGTAGGACTTTTTGAGAACACACCTCTTATTGGAAATGCATATTGTGATTAACGCATACTGTAAGCAATAGGGGGACAGCTACCATGCCTTTAAGGAGGTTTACACATGTGTGCATGAGTGTGATTCATAGAAATGAAACTATAATTAACTAATTTGCATACAGAGTGCATAAATTGCCCTGAGGTTATGCCTGGAAGCAGCAGGTTTCAGTCAGAATACAGAGATGCGAGCAGAGCTGACGTAGTACTTCTGCATGCCTGGGCATTTTATTGAAGAGGTCCCTTGGGTGAATGTTTTATTTCAGTGATTGTGCATACCTGCATATTTTACTGAAGTGGTCTCTTAGGTGAATGCTTCATTTTGGTGCTTGTGCATGCTGGAGTATGTTACTGAAGGGGACGCTTGAGTGAATGTTCCACTTCAGTGCTTGTGCATGCGTTAGCATTTTACTGAAGGGGTCACTTGGGTGAGTGTTTCATTTTAGTGCTTGTGCATACCTGCACATTTTATTGAAGGGGTCATTTGGGTAAATGTTTCTTTTTGGTGCTTGTGCATACCTGGACATTTTACTGAAGTGGTCACTTAGGTGAATGCTTCATTTTGGTGCTTGTGCATGCTGGAGTATGTTACTGAAGGGGGTGCTAGGGTGAATGTTCCATTTCAGTGCTTGTGCATGCGTTAACATTTTACTGAAGGGGTAGTTTGGGTGAATGTTTCATTTTAGTGCTTGTGGATACCTGGACATTTTACTGAAAGGGCTCACTTGGGTGAATTTTTTTTTTTTTTGGTGTTTGTGAATACTGGGAAATATTATTGAAGTGGTCACTGGGGGAAATAATTAATTTGTGTGTAAGATTAGTGCTTGTGTACACATGATCATACTGCTGAAGTGATCGCTGGACAAAATAATTTATTGTGTCATTTTAGTGCTTGTACATACTTAATACAAAGTAATGAAGGGGTTGCTGGGGAAAACTATGCATTTGTGTGCCAGAGAAATGCTTGTGCATACTTGGACAAACAGGTTTTTGGATTGCAACTCCAGTATCAAAGGTGAAGCACCATATTTAAGAATGGATGGATGTACCATAGGGATGCAGGATTATGAATTGGAAAACAGCCTCATTAGCATGCTATACTTTACAACATTTCTCATTTATATCTTATTATTTTTAGGCTATGCACATTAGCATAAATGGCCTCTATGAATTTTGCCTTTGCTACGCTCATTTGTAAGCATCAGGCATACCCGTTGCATAGACACAAGCAACTATGTGTACTGTCCATAGTATAGGATTCATAAAAATGATTTAATGCTACAGCTACTCAGTATATACATTTCACCAATTTAAGTTAGAGGTCAGACCACTCATAACTACATATCTGCTATGGTTAGCAGCACACAAATAGCAAAGCCTGCTAATGCTAAATAAACAAAACTAAGATAAAATTCAAGGAATGGATGGTTATATGTGATTTAGAGAAAAGTGATCCTTTAAATACAGTCATACCTGCTCACAGTCAAAATCTCAATGTAACACAATATCAAATGGAACACTGCTGTATATAAATGACACACTAGTCTAAATTATACATAAGGAGCATTCATATTCAATAGAAGGTGTCCATCCCTCACAAATGTATTGCAATGAATGCCAGAAACATATAAAGTAAAATCTCATCTTCAGAGATAACATTGGTATTCCTGTTGAGCAGGATATATCTTATATTGCTAAAAGTTCAGGTCATAAGCAGCAACATAAGAAAAACAGTATATAGCTATTTAGAATTATGACAACAAAAAACATGATATGCATGCAAACTTCAAACAATTGGATTAACGGTAAGAGCTGCACTGTTCATGTAGGAAAATTAAGCAAACATGATATGATTCTGAATAATCTAAACTAAATGATGTATTAAATTCTGGTTAATGTATTTCAAGGTCTGCAGCCTACCTCATGCCATGCAGGTAATATTGTCTGACGTGAGGTGGAAAGATGTTTAAAAGTAAGAAACTACAACTCTCTCCCCACCCCTATGCATACTTATTCACAGACTGAGGTTCATTATTTCTTTTCTGAGTGAGGTCTTGCACTTATTTTATTTAGTCTTGCTATCTTGAAATTCCCTTACTGTACTGTTAGTCCTCTTTGACTTAGTTTTTCCCTCTGTTCTTAATGGGTGCTGGAACTTATATTATGCACCTTTGTTTTTTCTAATTATCTGCCTATCTTTTTACTGCTTCCCTTAAATATAGTATCAGATACACCACTTTTCCTCTTGTACACTCAACAAGAATCATCCATCTGACTTTGCTTACTCATAACCTATACAGGATGACATTATTAATCCAGAACTATTTATGCATGCACTACAAATCAACACAGTTCCACTGATGGTTTTGCTTACTAGTATCTTCTCAAGTTAAGTCATGTAATGGATACAATAACTTATTAATACATCTTTTTGCATTAAACCTTTTCTTTATTCTTGTTAAACTTTTGTCATATTATTTTCTTAACTTATATATTAAAAAGCCGTTTTAAAGATAATGACCTGTTTGCTTTCAGAAACTTTACTTCACTAATTCCATGTTAATATTTCCTACTTTCACATGTGTAGTAATATTATGTCTGAATAAAGTCAATAAGTGACGTGTTTTGATTGTAACGAGTAGCATAGTTGCTGGTGCGTGGGGTGAGATGGGTAACTGCCACGTGTGGAAAGAGTTAGGGTCAGATCCCGATCACTCTTTAATGCATACCGGCTTTTAAAAGCCAGTATTACATTTGTGGTCAAACCTGAGTGCTGTAGTGCTCTCTGTGTTGTCTAAACTGTAGCAAGTACTTGTCACATTGTGGCAAGCAGTTTGCTACAGATTAAAACATTTCTTTTTTTAGTTAAAACCTGAACACTATAGCACTTCATGCAGGGTATAAACTGTAGTAAGTGGTTTGCTACAGTTTAAATGTAAAAGATAATTTTTTACAGTAAAACTTGAGCACTGTAATGATTTCTGAATGTTATAAACAATAGTAACTGCTTGCTACAGTTCAAAAGAGAAAGTAGTTCTTATATTTTTTTTATTATTTTTTTACAAAAAAAAAATGAGAGGAATATGGGTCGGGGGCAGGGTACAGGGTGCAGAAATGGGTCCTGATTTTCTCCTGCCCAGGTACCTGATCTCTTACTTTTTGTTTGCTCTTCACTTGAAGAGCAGAGACGATAGGATTGGCTTGGATTGTAGATTAGTTTCTGTCTGCAGGAAGCCAGCTGGCATTCCTGCAGCAGCTATGCAAAAGTTCTTTTTTTTTTTTTTTTTTGCTCTTCATTTGAAGAGCTGAGGGGGTGGGGAGGTGGTTCATAAGAATGGCACAGGACACTGGATAGGCCAGCTACAACTCTGATTGTAACAGGAAAGTTAAATCATAATATTGCATGGCATGTGACATTTTTCTATTATTAATACTTATTTTTAGTATTAGTTTGCCAAATCTGGTGTCATTTTCTTTAACAGTAAATCACAGGCATTGGCTCTCACATAGAACTGGATCAAACATTACCCAACAGACCAAAGAGACATCATCTACAAGTAATCCATGATTTATTTCTGAATAGTTCAAGTTATCTACTCCTATGGTTTTTACTAATTAGGAATCATTGTAGCTTTTCAAGCTGCTTCATGTGGCTTATTTGCAGTGCAAAAATTGTAATGTATTGAAAAAATATTCAGATTATTAAAGTAAAAAGTAAAGAATAAATTCTTTGGAGAGAATAGACATTCTCCTAAGAATTACTTAAGTTATACAATGTGATCTATATTATTGTTTGTGTAGTGTGATGAGCAAGTGATGCATATGAGTGGTCATGCCTATTTGCAGCTGTGTGTGTGTGTGTGTGTGTGTGTGTGTGTGTGTGTGTGTGTGTGTGTATGTGTGTGTTTGTGTGTGTGTGTGCGCGTACGTGTCTGTGTGTATTTGTGTGATGGTTCCATAGAAATGGTATTTTCTGTGACATATATCTGTCCCTTGAACATATTCTGTTTATTTTGTAAAACAGATTGAGGCTGTTGATTGGGTGTTTATGATAACAGTGGATTTGCAAATGTATAATAGGTCTGACAGAACAGGATCTGTTGAGGTGGTATATGAGAGGCAGAATTCACCTCTCAATAGCCTGTATGATGTTTGGAGTTGTACATACTGAAATGGGCATTATACTCAATGATCGGTCTGAGTACCATGTACAGTGGAACAAGTAAAGCCATACTTTAGATATAAGCTGTGTAATGAAAAAGAACTTCCTTACAATAGTGGGTACATGGTGATCCAAGGACCTTTATTTTAGGATAGCTATGGCTAAGCTTGTAAAAACCCTACAAAGGTCCTACGGCTATTAGCCTAGTAACCTCCTATAAACCTATGAACATATTTGTAAAAGGGAATTGATTGTTGCTATCCTTTGTTCATGACACAGAGCCTGTTTTGAGGCTAATATTGAATAGCCTCTTTAAAGGATCATGCAAGATATGCTTCATGCTAACCAGTAGGCAGCCTGGTATGTTATCTGGCCCCACAGATAAATAATGTTGAATGATCAAGCAAAACTTATGTATGACACAAACAATCTTCGTTCCGTAGAAACTCTTCTATACAAATACATCATAAAGTGATTATGCAATCATGATCACTTAACAGTCAAAAACACAAGTATGTATTTGCTGTTTGAATCAATGTAGCCACAATAAATCCCATAGCACTTTCACATACGCATTCAGTGAGTGCAGACCACTGAAGAATAAAGTAGTAGATATTCCTCATGGTAGTCATACAAGCATGTATACATTTATTGGTATTAGTATAGAAGAATTACCACCCTCCCCTATATGTACAAAAACAGGCAGAGGTAACAGAAGTCTGATCCTGCTGGTATTTCTGCATTTGGGAACATTTATCAGGGTTTGTGAACTTATTTCCAAGGATTACTGATACTGCAGGAGTTCTGCTTTTTGTTGTAAAGCATTTGTTACTGCACTTGAGCTCAAAGCCACTTTTGTTTTACTTTAAAAGGGTTTTGTTCTGCACACTGGTGGGACCAGAGGTCTGATTCAACCCATCTGAGTTAGGAACTGCTGGTGGAAGGTTTATTGTGTTTTATCTGATTGGCCTGAGGGCTTAGCTGTTTAAAGGTCTTTCATCCTGCTGGTATAATAGCCTTAATTTTTTGGTGAGTCTATGCTCATTTATTCAGAGCTTCCCTGTGTCGGGCTTGGACATCTGCGGCAAGACATTGGATTGCTTCTAAAACCATCTGTGGAGCTACAGAGCTGATATAAGTATTTTTTGCACTTGTTCTAACTATATCAGTGTTATTAAACAGTTCTGCCTGCATTTATTGATTTGGTTGAATTTATCACTGTTTTTCAGCTTGCACTTGCTAAGGAAATGCCATCTGTTTGTTACTGTACTACTAGTAGGTTGTTTTTACAGTATTCTGATGTTTCCTAACCTCCTCTGATACTGAAAAAAAACTGTTTGACAAAGTTCTTCTGAGTTTGCCAAAATATTCCCAAGTTTTGCAAAGGTTTTCTGTGTTTGTAGAAGTTGTCCTACTTTTGTACACATTTCTCTGTATTTGGAAACATTTCTCAGAGTTTGTGAACTTATTTCTAAGGATTCCTGATACTGCAGACATTCAGCATTTTGTTGTAAAGCATTTGTTCCTGCTGTTGAGCTCAAAACTAGTTTGTTTTACATTAAGAGGGTTTTATTCTGCACTCAGTTGAGAGCAGAGGGCTGATTCAATCCATGCAAGTTTGGAACTGCTGGTGGAAAGCTTAGTGTGTGTTTATCTGATTGGCCTGTAGGTTTAACTATGTAAAAGTCTTTCATCTGCTGGTATTTCTGTATTTGGGAGCATTTCTCAGGTTTTGTGAACTTACTTCCAAGGATTACAGATAATGCAGTAATTCTTCCTTTTGTTGTAAAGCACTTGTTACTACACTTGAGTTCAAAACCAGTTAATTTTACATTAAAATAGTTCTATTCTGCACTCTGGTGGGAACAGAGGGCTGATTCAACCCATCTGAATTGGGAACTGTTGGTGGAAGGCTTATTGAGTGTTCATCTTATTGGCCTGAGGGCTTAACTATGTAAAAAGTCTTTCATTCTGTTGGTATAAAACTTTCTGCACAAACACAGTTACCAATGCCTTGTATATAAGCAAACCTCTCCAGTTTAAAATCCTCCATAGTCTCCCACTGTTCATCGCTGCTCAAGCAGCTGCCAGTTTGTGCAGAGGGCAACACCACTGCAGGTCATCTGATAGATCATTCCCATCTACTAATGATCTGATATAATGTATAGGCACTTCCTTGCCCTCTCTGGTTCTGGCCTGGTGGATATTTATTTATTTATTTATTTATTTTATTTTATTTTATTTTTGTTAACCGGGAAAGTCCAGCTGGACACAGGTCCATTTTCAGCGGAGGCCCGGGGAGAAAAGCTCCATGATACAATACAATATTAGATTAAAACAGTACAAAGCAATTCTTAACATTTATAAGTAGTACAGAGGACCATTTACATGGCATGTGATAACTCTAGTTGAATATACAGTCAGTACTCTAGTAGAATATACAATTAGTACAAATAATACAAATATATATAAAATTTTTTTTTTTTTGCAGAAATATTAGTAAATATAAAGTTGTAATACATTTATGCTTTAGTATAACCGAGAAGTAAATAAATGCCCATAGTGGCATAAAATAGGATAAAGGTATAGGTAGGGTGAGAGTAAGATAAGCTCTGTTAGGTATTGTGTTAGTCTAGAAATGGATTAGAGTGTTTTTCAGGTAAGGGATATAGTACAGAACAGTACAAGTGTTGGAGTGTTTACTACTGTTAGATTGATGAAATGTTAGGATGAATCTGTGGGATAGCAGTAGAGCTCAGTAAAGGAAAATGTTGTAGTGTAGCATAGTCCTTGAAACTGAGCATAGATGTTGCTACCCTGGGGTATAGCAAGAGCAGAGCCAGATATTAGAATAGTAGGATTTCAAGAGGTGTTTGAAATGGGTGCAAGAAGTAGTGCTGGTTATATTGTTTGGGCATGGTATGGGCATGCTGAGGCAGTGTAGTAAGTGCTTCATGTTCAGTGAGTACCATTTAATTTTAGAACAGACAAACACAGTGTGTGAGACATATAGATACACAATATCATTGGAGGGAAAGCTCTCACATACACATGCAAAAAATGCAAATCAGGTTGTCAGCTTTACACCCAAAAACACTCATTACCAACACTAAGGAGCAAACAAAGTGCAAAGATACTCACTTGTAATCTACCCAAACCTCCAAGACCTACTAAAAGCAACTCTCAGTGACCCCATGCATACTTAAAAAAGACAGCACCTCACAAAACACATAACTCTGAAAATCATTGTACCCCTGCCTCCAAGCCCATAAGGCAACTCACCACATAGACAAACATTCTAGTTTTTGGGGATTCCATTGTAAGACATACTGATGCCCTCCTTACCAAGTTAAACAAGGAGAAGATCATAGTGAGCTGTCTGTCTGGAGCCAGAATTTACCAATTCACACATGCACTTAGGTCTTTAATCAACAAGTACCAGTATGACATGGGCATAGTTTATGTGGGAGTAAACAACCTAAGACATACCTCACTGGACTATGTCAACAGAGGCATGATGGAAATCACTGAATATGTGTTATAGGCGGGTATGAATCTAGCCGTGAGTAACATCCTACCTTCACCAGTGATGATGACACAGTACTAGGAAAAAAGATTGACTTCAGTCATTGGCTTAGTTTCCGGTGTTACAACAAGAGTTTCCAATGTCTGTCAGCCTGAGGAAACATGATTGACAAACCATGTTGCTTTGCCAGAGGTGGTTTACACTTGTCACCACTTGGCTTCTGGACATTGGAAAAAACTTTGTGTCCCGCAATGCTTTTTTTTATGCCTTGTCAAGTTGTTAAACTATCCAACATAACTAAACTCACTCTTGACTACCTAAAGGTACTGCTGCTCAACACTAGCAGTTTAAATAAAAAACTGCACTCCCTGGAAGCACTTCTCATCCTGGAGAACACAGACATATGTGCAGTCACAGAAACATGCTTCAGAACCATGGAAAGCACCCCTGCTATAAAAAGCTACAATGCCTTTCATGCATTTCGATCCCTCTTAACTCAGGATAAAATAATGGGAGGAGGTGTCTCAGTGTTCATAAAGGACAGTTACACTGCTAGACTGGTACAACAGCATGACTTTCTTGAGCTGCTACATGCACAACTAATCATAGGTGCGACCCTCTATCATATCTTTCCTAGCTACAGATCTCCTAACATGAGTTCCTAACGCTCTGATTCCCAAGCTCTACAACTTTCATAGTTATCTTTCTATGAGCCTATCTAAGCTTTCAATTTCTATAGATTCTGTCTAAGCTCTCACCTCCTACAGCTACCCTCACACAGCCCAAGCTTGTAAATATTGTAAATAGCATTCTACTGTTGATGTATGTATGTAAAGCGTATTTACATTTTCTTAAGAGGTTTGTATGTAAACTGTTTCCACACCTAACCCATATCAGTTTTCCTCAAATGAAACTGTGTGATCCCTACCTTCAAGCTTAATAAATTTGTTAACTATGCATGATATTGAATGCATTTGTGAGTAACTATTCTACATAAGATCTTTAATATTAACTATCATTTGTATCTAAATTGTGTAATACATCTTGGAGCTTTTCTCCCTGGGCCTCCACTGAAAATGGGTCAATTCAGCCCAGTGGACTTCCATGATAAACAAATTGCAAATAAAATAAATAAATAAATAAATAAATGAGTTTGGAAAACCACACCTCCAACGTAAACCTATTGGAATCTCTTAACATTCAACCTAACATCATACTTTAGGTGATTTCAACTACCCCTACATAAACTAGGAGACTTATGCATCCCATTATTCATTTGCTTAGAGGTTTTTGGGCTTTGTCAATGCAAACACCCTGGAGCAACTAGTTAGCTCCCCAAGTAGAGGTACAAATATTCCAGATCTAGTACTCACGAACATGGGGGGATGCTGCTCCCTCCCATGCATTAACTTCTCCCTGGTAAGATCTGACCACAAAATGATCTCCCTTAATATTAAAACTAACTTAGAACCCCCATCATACTCCTAACCTGTTAAGAACTTTGCTAATGCCACTTACCTCAAACTAAGTGACATCTTATTAAACTTCTAAGACACTGAGGTCTACTCTGAGCTGTACACAAAAGCACTGTAGAACCACATTCATAGCTCCATAGAGGAGATATTACTTGTCTGAGTCAAATATATTATGGCTGGCAAAAATATACCACCTTGGTGCACCCCTAGCATAAATAGGCTGTTCAATAAAAGGAAAAATAAAACGCCTCCAAAGCCAAGAGGGAACAGACAAAACAGTGCAAAAAAGACACTCACCAGTCTAAGCAAACAAATTAGAGAGCTGCTCAAATTTGCTAAAGCAAACTATGAGGCAAAGGTAGCCTCCCAGGTGAAATATAATAAGAGAACCTTTTTAAATTATTTTCATAACCTCAGACAAAATGCTCAGGAATGTAGCAAGTTAATCATGAACAGCAACACCTATACCCATCCCGAAAATATGGCAAACCTACTGGCTGAGAAGTTCAGTTCAAACTTCTCCCTCCATCACCTACTATCACACTCAAATAAATGCCCACAACCATCCCTCTAGCAGTCATTATGAGGGAACAGGTCTTTACTATGCTTGCTAAAGCCAAAAACACAGGATCCATGAGCCCGAACAACATTCCAGGATGCTTCTTAAGTAGATTAAAATAGGGTTTATCAGGGCTTCTAGAAACTGTCTTTAACCATAGCCTCTAGATGGGATTTGTCCCAGAGGAATGGAGAACTGCAACATTCATCCCTCTGCACAAGGGGGCCCCCATCATCTGACCCAGGGAACTACAGACTCATAAGCTTGACCAGACTTATCTGCAAGGCCATGGAGAGAATTATCATGGACCTGATCAATAATGACATAGGACTCTCCAAACATTGGACCAGACCCAATATGGCTTTGTCAAAGTGAGGACTTGCCTGCTGAATTTGGTAGACTTCTTCAAGAAAGCCACCAGCACCATGGATGAGGGTAAAATGGTACACAACACTTATCTAGACCTGGCCAAAGCTTTTGACACAATGCCCCACTCAGGGTTCATAGAGAAACTTATTAAGTTAGGCATAAACCCCTACATCATTGAATGGATAGCCAACTGGCTCACTGACAGGACGCATGGCCAGATCGGTAAATCCACTTCCAATAAGAAACATTTTACTAGAGTGTCCCACAGGGCTCAGTGTTGGGACCCCTCCTGTTTGGTGTATACTTTTCTGAAGTGAAGGCCAATGTTGAGGGCCTCTGGCTTACCAAGTTCACTGACAACTGTAGGCTGGGAGTAATCACTGAATCCCCAAACGATGTTGACATCCTACAAACAGGCCTAAAAGTGACAAATGTCTGGTGCCAAAACCATGGTCTGCGACTAAATGCTAAAACATGTGTAATCATGCCATTCAGTAAATCAGATATCTCTGCAAATTGCAATATTGATAGCACACCCCTAAAAGTAGACTCAGTGGTGAGGGACCTGGAAACACAGATAGATAGTAGCCTAAACCTCGCCCACAAGGTAACTACAGTAGTGAGAAAATCCTTCTGTGTGGCTCAACTTATAAGTAAAGGTATGGCAACAAGATTAAAGGAAGTTATAATGCCATTGTACTCAGCCCTTGTCAGGCCCATAATTGAGTACAGTGCTCCCTTCTGTGTGCACTAACCAGACACACCAATTGGAGCAGTCCCAGAGGTTTCTCAATAAAAAAATACAAAGTGCACGACACACGTCTTATGCAGACTGACTAAAAGCCTTATCCCTTTACTCCATCTCATATATTTTATTGAGTGGTCACTTATGGCTGACCTACAAGACATTCTACTTTCCAGCCTGATGAAAATGTTACATATTCACAAGAAAAATTATACGAAGGTTACATGTTCCATGGATCTGAACTTCATTTGTGACTCTAACAGAACTTGCTGGAGAGACAGATTTGTATCCCAAAGGCTGCCTCATCTGTGGAATAAACTTCCCATGTTTATAAAACAAAGCCCGTCCCTCACTCTCTTCAAAAGGAATTTTGATAAATGGATGGGGAACCATAAGTTCATTCCCATGGTACTGCCATGTCCCTTAGGGACAGAAACAGTCTTTAAAATGACACAGGGGTTGAACACCCAAATATACCCCTTCCTGTATCTGGGGAATTAAGGTATAATATTGTCATATCCTGGGTTTAATTAGCTAGGCTTGTAAAGGGTCTTGTTCCATTAGCCTAGTAATCACCTATTAACCTATGATTGAACTGCTGATATAGAAAGCTGCATTTTAGGTGGTATTTTGGAGAAAGGATTTTTCTTTCCCAAACTATGTTTCCATCCTGCATCTCATGTTTGATTAATGATCTGTGAAGTAGAAGGGTGGCCATTGGGAAGAACAGTTGAGGTCCTGGTTACCCTTGTTAGGGAAAATAGGATGAATTTCATTGTTGCATTATCCAGTGGTTAAATGTGAGGGGTATTTATCTATTTATCCCAGCAGCACATATCAAAGCATACAAGTTTGTTTTTTTTTTTGCAAATAGTGACACCAGAGATTTACATTTTGTGGTTATATACATTTGTTAATGGTAGGCTTGCTGGACATAGATGCTCATTTTCAGGGTGACTCAGGAGCACTGTCTGGTTGTGACTTACTCAGAGTCACACAATAGATAAATGGAGGGTAAAGGAATCAAACCCTTTACCCTTGGCAACAGGAAGTGACTCATTTAAGAGATCAGAGCTTTAACCCTCTGTATTAACTACCAGATAGATGAATTTAAGCTTTTGTTTAAGACCTCATATAATAAAGTCATTGTACACACTGAATCCTTGTCAGTGTTTTGGACCAGAGTAAAAATCCTCCTCAAGAATTTCCATTTTTCTTTCATTTGCCGCCATGTTCTGCATATCTCGTTCCTTATTAAGTTTGAAGAGATAGAGTATGTGGAGGGCGACCGATATTCGTTCATTGAGTTGCAGCAAAAACATTCTACTGCATGATAAAACAGGATCATTTATGACGTAAATTTCTTTCTGCATCAGGTAAATTCCTTTCTGCAAGTCCCCATTTATGCTGCATTTAAGAAGTTGTGTGCATCACAACATGGGCACCATAAAAGAAGACAGATCAGTTTTGGCTGACTAGCTCAATAGAACATGAAATAAAAAAAGCAAACAGAAAGTGAGGAATGGATTGGATGACCTATACTAATGGGACACAACTAAGGTTCAATAAGAGGGAAAATGCTTTCTTTAGAAAAGATACACCATGCTAGTGAGAATCTCAGTAGTTCTCATACATGAGTAACTATTTTGAGTTATTTGATTGTTTACTAGATATGGATTAGGTCTGTAAGGGGACAGATTCGCACCAATGAGGATGTTCAGGGATTGAAACTAATTTGTAGTTTGTTCTCTAGTACTTGTCTTCAGTTGCAACTATAGCAGTCCACGTTTTTTTTTGTTTGTTTTTTTGGTGTGTGATGCTGGCTTTCTTGTTGTAGTTCGCTGGAGAGAGAGAGCCATGTTGCATTACTTTTTGCGAGTTATTAATATGGGCACATCACTCAATACAAGTCTTTCTCATATCACAAGTATTATTTGCTGAAAAATCAATTGCCTAAGACCTTTTCATTGAAACAATTACATGCACCACGAATTTTACACAAGTACGCACTATTCAAAAACCTTCTTGGGAAAGATATGTAGTTGTTAGGCTTGCTTTCCAGGGGAACACTGAATAGCCTAGCCCAACTTTTTAGTTGCCCCAAGCACTGTCTGGTTAACTGACTTGCTCAAGGTACCACAGTAGGCAAAAGAAACTGAGGGAATCAAACTATATACCACAGGAACAGGTTTGTTAACAGCTCATTGCCTTAATCTTCTGTGCTTACTGCCAAACTTCCGCTCTTCCTCAAAATAAATATTTTATGCATAAAATTCACCTCCTATGGATTTCCTAATAGGTCATAAACAACAGACTATGACTGCACAAAATGGCAGGCCCAGGTCAAGCTTCAATAGCAAACCATACAGTAGTTAGCCAGGTTATTTCCTGTGTGGAATTTGTATGTTCTCCTTGTATCAGAAGGGTTTTGTCATGAGTTCTGGTTTAATTCCAAAGACATAGGGATGTTGACTCAGCAGTGCTAAAACTTGTTTTAGATGAATGTACATATGCCCTGTCATAGACAGGCATCACAAGCCATATGTACATTCAGATAGATTGGCATCTTGTCTGGAACTAGGTTTCTCTATGCCAAATGTTTGCTGGGATGAGATGTGACTTTGCATAATCCTAAATCATATAAAATGGGTATTGAAATGATTGAATAAAGGATTTATGGTTCACATTTATTTAAAGGAATTTCTTTTTTTATTTAGGAGTACATCCTTTGCACCCTGTTTACTTATTATAATCACTCTAGGTTTATTATTATTTACAAAGAAGGCAGATACTTTCTTTAAAAAATTAAGGACTTGCCTTTCTCCCTTCTTCGCCTTCTTTATAAAAGAGGAGAAGCATTTTCAAACTATAGTAAACAAATTTACACAATTTGATAACTTATGTTTTGAAAGAGGCAATGAATCAATTAATTTGCCCCTTCTTGTACTAGAAAGAGTTTTGAAGTTGCCTGTTTCTTTTGTTTAAAGAAAAATATTCAACCATTTTCCAAATATGCAGAAACACTTAGATTTTAGCATATTTGTACTGCTATATAATTTCACTTCAGTTTCTCTTCTTTTTGCCCAGTTTATCCACCTATTGTCTTTTTAAAATTGCCTTAAAAACTGAGCAGATCGCATTATCAGTGTATCATATATAGTCTTGGACTGTACACAAAACACATGAAATAATAATATGTCAGACCAGAGAGATGTTAGTTCAACTGGCTGCATGCATCCACACATGCACACGTCTTGCATATTCTTGTTAACACTGACAGATGCTAAAGAACGCATCTGAAACAAGTTATCACAAAAAACATAACGGAGTGTATGAAGATATGTATGATTAATGTGGGCTGGTTTCTTCTCTTTTCATATTATGAATTTATAAATTCTATTTGGTTCAATACACCTGAGTATTAGCTTCAGTTTTGTTTAGTTATTATTACCAAATTTGACAAATTAGGACATTGGGGTAAGAGTAAATCAGGCCAAACAGGTGCTGGTGAGAGAAGAAGCAAAGGAGCATTGTATCGCAGCAGAGTAAAGCTGTGGTGAGACCAGCACTAGTAGTAGCCAATCAGTAACCATTCACACAACTCTCCCATTTTCACCATTCTTGACAAGCTAATTCTTTGTTATCAGTAAGTACTGCTTGATTTGTTTCTAACTTCAGAATATCTGTCTATATAGTTCATCCTTAAATTTTGTGGGTCTACTTATTAGTTTCCCCTCAAGTGTTTGGCAGTGCCCTGTATAGACACAGACACCTTGAGTGACATTTTTCCTGTAAAAGCACAATTAAAGTTCCACCAATACCTAGTTACATGCAGAACAACTAGTTTGCAGTGAAATGCTCTGCCCCCTGAGTTTCAAACAGGATACTGCTGACATTGCTTCATATTCTCACTCCAACTGTTTAATCAGTAAAAAGGTCTGTTGTCATGGATATGAACTTTCCCAAAATCTCCATTATCAGCTTGGTGGATATGGACATCCTGAGGCAATGTAAAATTACCTCAGGTGTATTGACAACCAGTTACTTCTCAAACAAACTGATATGGTATGTGAGAGGGGTATCGACACAATGTCACTGGAGGCAAAGCTCTCACATAAAACTACTCTATGTCAATAAAGTTGTCGGTAGTACACATGCTGCACCCATCACACACAATTCAACGCAGACATATAGACCCACATATGCTGAGGCACTTAAATGTAACCTTCCTAAACCCCAAAGACCTTGTAGATGAAGTACATATAACAAATACCCTCAGCATTTTAAAATAACACCCACATCAACACATACAGTCTTATCATCTCATGGAGCCTCTACTTGTAAGCCCATAAGGCAAACCACAACACAATCTAACATTATGGTCATTGAAGACTCCATCATGAAACACACTGATGTCCCTGTCACCAGTTTGAATAAGGAGAGAGTCACTGTCAGTTGCTTATCAGGGGCTAGGATCTGCCATATTACTCATGTACTCAAGTCACTGGACCACAAGGACTACTACGACTCAGTCATAGTCAATGTTGGTGTAAATGACCTGAGATGAACCCCTCTAGACTATATGAAGAGAGGCATCATGGAGCTCTAGGAATATGTGTCCAAGCTGGTATTAGCCTAGCACTGAACAGCATTTTACCTTATCCAAGGATGATGCCAGAATACAAACAAAAGATGAATGACTTTAATAATAAGATTAGTTTCTGGTGTCATTCTAAGGGAGGGTGCAATATTTGTCAGCACAGAAGGAGATGGTCAACAGACCATGCTGCTTTGCCAGGGATGGTCTGCACCTGTCTCCTCTAGGCTTTCGAATATTAGCTAAAACATTATCTTCCCCATAGTCCCATTTTTAGGCAGTACCAAACTGAAAGTACTTCTGACATAGCAAATCAAAAGCAAGAAAATCTAAACAGATTACTGCTCAATGCTAGGAGTCTAAACAATTAACTCCACTCCCTAGAAGCTCTCTTCACCCTAGAGAATTCTGACATCTGTGCGACATGGTTTAAAGCCATGGAGAGCACACCAGCAGTGCAAGGTTATAATGCCTACCACACATTTGATCAGCTACTACACAGATGGGGAGTAAAGTTGGAGGTGTATCAATTTACATCAAAAATAAATTTACCTCAAGTCTGGTCAAACAGGACAATGCAGTTGAACTACTACCATAGGCAAAATCCAGTACCACTTCTTTGCCAGTTATAAGTCCCCCTCTATGACCCAGGAAACCCATAGCATGTATTTAAGTTTATTGAAAACACTCACCATATTCAAGGGCGACTTTAATTACTCCACTGTTAACTGGGAATCCTATATGACACCAAACATACAGGCACAGATATTCCTGGATTTTGTAAACACAAAATCATGGGCCAGATTATCAATACACCAACCAGGGGTACAACCGTACTGGATATGGTCCTCACTAATATGGGAGAGTGCTGCACACCCCATAGTTTTATGCCTTATCTGGTAAGGTCAGACCACAAAATGGTCTGCTTTGAAGTAAAAATAAAACCTGGACCCCCAGCTAACCTTGGAATATTCAGTAACTATTCTAAGCCTAGCTTCCTGCTATTAAGTGATAACCTGGTAAAATTTGAAGTCCCCATAAATCCTGAGAACACTGCTGCCTATGCAGAACAGTTCACAGAAATCCTATACAAACACGTTAATAGCTGCATAGAGGCAGCTGTACCCACCAGGAAGAAGTACAGAACTAACTCAAAATACAAGCCACCCTGATGGAACCACAACATCAATAGGCTGTATAATAGAAGGAAGAAAATCATGGCAAAAATTAGAAGGTGCAGCACCCAGCAGGATGAAAGCACTCTTAACAAACTAAACAAACAACTCAGAGGACAAATAAAGTCTACCAAAGCCAAATTTGAGGTAAATTTGGCCTCCCAGGTCAAGGACAACCACAAGGCATTCTTTAGCTATGTCCGCAACCTCAAAGGCAATACACAATTGTGTGCAGAGCCCATTGTAAGTGGAGCTACTGATACTGAGCCAGAAGATATAGCAAACCTTCTGGCTGATGAATTCAGCTCCAACTTTACCCTTCTCTCTTCCTCCACCTTCCCTCAGGAAATGCCATCAAATATAACTCTCCCTGTTATCACTAGGAAACAGGTCCTTAATGGTCTCTGTAAGGCCATGGACATTGCATCAAAAGGCCCAGACAGTATCCCAGGATGTCTTCTAAATAGTATGAAAAATTACCTCTTAGGCCCACTGGACTTGCTGTTTAACTGTAGCCTCCAAGCAGGCTTTGTGACACATAAATGGAAAATAGAAACAGTCATCACTCTGCACAAAGTTGGGCCATCTATAGACCCCGGAAATTATAGACCCATATGTCTCACTAGTCTTATACACAAAGCCATGGAAAGAATTGTAATAGAAATGATCAGTAATGATAAAGTAAACCTTCAGACACTGGGCCCAACCCAGTTTGGTTTCGTCAAGGGGAGTTCATGCCTATTCAACCTGATGGACTTCTTTGAGAAAGTCACTAAAGCAATGGCTGAGGGCAAAATGGTTCACACTGCCTACCTTGAACTTGTCAAAACATTTGACACAATACCCAACTCGGGCATTGTTGACAAACTCAAGAGGTTAGGTATAAACCTGTATGTCATCCGGTAGATAGCCAACTGGCTCACAGAAAGGACCATTGAAGTTAAAATTGTGGAGTCCACCTCTACAGAGATGCCATTCACAAGTGGAGTCCATCAGGGATCAGTCCTTTGGCTACTCCTTTTTGGCATTTGCTTCTCTGAAGTCAAGGCCAGTATCAATAGTCTCTGGCTAACTAAACTTGCAGATGATTGGAAATTAGGAGCTCTCATTGAATCCCACACTGACACAGATGTTCCCCAGGAAGTGCTGACACAGACAAACAACTGGTGTCAGAGCCATGGACTAAAACCAAATGCCAAGAAATGTATAATAGCATCTTTCAGGAAGTCATCCACCTCTGGTAACTATCATATTGACAACACACCCCGTAGAGGTGACCAAGTAGTCAGGGACATACATAGACAGTAATCTAGCCTTTGACTATCACATGTCTACAGTAGTGAGGAAATCATTCTATGTTGCACAGCTTATAAACAATGGTATGGCATCTAGGTACAAGGAAGTCATTGCTCCACTGTAGTCAATATTCATCAGACCTGTCATTGAGTACAGTGCCCTCTTTGGTATGTACCTAACCAGGCATGTCCAACAAATGGAATGTCCACAGGGGTTCCTCGCTAAAAGAATACAGGGAATAAGTAAAATGTCCTATGCAGACTGTCTCTAGGTCCTATCCCTTTAGTCTGCTTCCTACAAGCTGTTGAGGGTGATCTATGTCTAGCGTACAGGGAATTGTCAGACCCCACTCTGATGGACGTCCTGCATATCAGCAAAACATACAGCACCAGAAATACCCATTCTAAAGACTTAAACTTTACCTGTGATATAAATAGGACCTGCTGGAGAGACAGGTATGTATCCCAGAGGCTACCATGTATCTGGAACAAGCTCCCCATCTATGTGAAGCTGAGTCTCTCCATAACCAATTCAAGTGTAACTTGGACAATTAGATGGGGAACAGGAAATTCATCCCTGTCTTGGCACCTATGTCTCTAATGGACACAAGCAACCTGTAAAGGGTTCATCTTCTTGGCCCCTGCTTGTAAATGCTTCATCTCCCAAGTCCCTGCATACAGTTATCTAGGGTACCAGAACTTGTCAGAAAGTTGGGATGCGTGGCTAGGGTTAAAAAAGCCCCTGTGGTCATTAGCCTAGTAAACACATATGAACCTATGAATACAATTACTAAAATGCAAAATGCAGTATTTTGATGTTTATTTATCTATTAAAGTAAGAAACTGTAATTGACACAGCAGCCTTCACAATTCATTCAGTTCTTGGATTTAATTATATAGTTTCCTTTAATTTTCTGAGCTTTGTTTAGAATGTGCTTTTAAAAATGAGCAACACTGCTGTGGTAATCTGTATGTACACACTGTAAGTTTAGTACGTAAGTGTCAAACTTCCAAAGATTAATACACTATAAAATAAATGCAACAAATAAACAGTTACTCGTTCGCAATCACACCTGGCAGTCAAAAAAGATTCTTTCCACATCTCTTCAGACCTCAATTCTTGGAAAAATATAATCCAAAGGGACAAAACAGTTCCAAAAGAATTTATAAGTCCACTCTCACTTCAGAGCACGATAACATTTGTTTATTGTAGTACACAGTTGGCAAGCGCTTTCGCTAAATAGCTTTCTCAAGCCAATAACAACAGACTCTAAAAGGATGCTTATATACTAAACAAACAAAACAATTATTCAATTAACAGCAATCCTTAAAGGTAAATGCTTAAAAAATGATGAAATAAATAAAATACAATATATATATATATATATATATATATATATATATATATTTAAAAAACATACATATGTTGCTCCATATAGTGTATACTAAAAAATGTCATTTAAATCTTTATTTGTTAAAATACTATAAAATCCTTATTAATTGAGAAGAAAAGATTATTACTACTAACTTCATCTCATTTTGAACCTCCGATTTTTTAGAATAGGTTTTAGTGGTACCCTGTCATTAAGCCCTGGACTAATATGGGCTTGGGTTCTTATTATCCATTGTGTCTCAACTTGTTCAGTATAATTATTGACATCACCCCCTCTAATATTGGGTACATTTACTTGCAATACACAGAACAAAAACCTGTGCGTATTGCCATACTGGCTAATATGCTTAGATAACGCATTCACCTCCGATCTAATGCGAATTTGGTAGAGGTGTTCTCTTATTCTTTCTTTTAACATCCTGTCCGTCTTACCTATGTAAAACGAATGACAGGACACACAGTTTGCAATGTAAATCACGTGTTTTGTCTCACAACTGGCACTAACTTTAACAGAAAAAACCTGCCCAGTTACTGGTTGAACAAAAGTACTAATGTTGTTAATATAGCAACAAAAGTTGCAGTGGTTACATGGTTGTGTACCTTCAAAGTTTAAATTATCTCTTTGATGTGTTGAGTCTCTAAAACATAGTAGCCTATGCAGATTTTTCTTATTTTTGTAAGTAAAACGTGGTTGTTCTCCTGCATGCTTTCTAACTTCAGGGTCCAAAGTAAGCAGATTCCAATGTGTAATAATAATATTTTTAATATTATGCACATCCTGTGTATAAAAAAGAGGGAACCTCTGTTGGTTCTGATCATTGACATTGTCAATAATTCCACTAGTGTTAGTTCCATAAACCCGTGACCCCATCTCAGAGAATATTGGACATGTTTTCCGTTCCCTAATACTTCTAACCTGAGTAAACGCCCTATCAGTTTCCCCTGATTTGTAATTCCTGCTACGAAACTTAATGTTTAGGTCGTCCAACTCCCTTTCAAACTCATCATGGCATGAATTCAACCTTGACGCCCTAATTCGCTATTTACCAATATTCCGAATAGCAAGGGGCTAGAGAGTATTTATGAATATTTGATTATGCACTCTGATCTATTGCCCAGCAGAATAGATTTTCTTTGTACACTGCTAGAAATAGTCTTGGAAAGTAATATTTTTTTGTTCAATAGTGATTTCTTTTTACAAAAGGATGGCGTGGCTATGGGCACCTCGTGTGCCAATAGCTACGCCAACCTGGTCATGGCATTGTGGGAAGAGAAGAAACTTTGTAGTTTAGATTTATTTCAGAAACAAGTCTTGTTTTGTAGACGTTTCGTGGATGATTTATTTTTTCTATGGAACGGTAGTTTGGATGAATTAATGTCTTTTGACAAACAAGTGAACATGCTAACTCCATTTCTGAAATTTACCATGAACTATTCCGATCAAAGTATATCATTTCTGGATGTCAATATATGGCGATTAGTTAATGGAGATTTCAATACTGGGATACACAGGAAATCATGTTATAAGAATGCACTTTTATACAGGGACAGTATGCACCCTGATCATATCTTTTTCAATATTCTTAAAGGGCAAGGAATTAGGGCGTCAAGGTTGAATTCATGCCATGATGAGTTTGAAAGGGAGTTGGATGACCTAAACATTAAGTTTCGTAGCAGGAATTACAAATCAGGGGAAATTGATAGGGTGTTTACTCAGGTTAGAAGTATTAGGGAAGGGAAAGCATGTCCAATATTCTCTGAGATG